>NC_050185.1:14070000-14370000 GCF_008315115.2 Sander lucioperca | reverse complement strand
TCCACTAATAAGTTTCTTCGCAATGTGCAAAAACAACTTTTTTGAACTCCTCCTAGGCCATGCGACCGATCTCCAAGAAAACTTGTACATAACATCTCCAGATGGACCTGATAAAAAGTTATCAAAAGAATTTTGCTACGTTAAAGTATGCACAATTTACAACCAAACTCATTTTCGTAGCTAGCCACAAAACACGAACTTTAGCATATCTTGGCCAAATTAATGGGTATCAGATCAAAACTTGGTATTATTGTTCGACATCCCACTCCGAGCCGTGTTTTGGCAAATAAGTCAAATTGGGAAATTTGCAATAGCAATATCTTTGCCGCAGTAAATGCTATCATCACAAAACTTGATATTATTGTTCTACATGCCACTCTGCGACTCTATACCAGATTTGGTGATGATCTGCCTTTAGGAGGCGCTATAATTGAGGTAGAAGTGTTTTGGCCTTTTACTCAATGAATGGGAAATTTGCTATTGCATTTTACTACAGACTTTGGAGCTCGCACTTGTGCTTTGGGTTCTTCTTTTGCGGGCTCCACTGTCGTGGGTTCCGCTTTTGTGGGCTCCGCGTGTCATCAGGGGTGACTCGCGCCGGGGAGGCTTGGACCCCGTCATAACTGCTTGCAGTTCTAGTTACAATATTGCTGCTGATGTTCTGCTGATGTATCCTCTAGTTTGTTCCACTAACCCCAGTTATTGAAATAGCAGTCCAATGAACTAAAATATTTTAAACAGTAGTGTGTTGATCCATAGTAGGGTCATCACTAGTTGCTACACTTTGACATTAGAGGAAATTATTAAAAGATAGAGCTTGATAGAGTTTTAAATACATTAAAAAAAAATCCCAGACATTGCCTTAATGTCGATTTCCCCCCCAAAAAAGCATTGATGCTAATCATAGAAAAATTGTCGACATAATACTGTAATACTGAATACTTTTGTTCTTCTAGTAACTTTTTAAAAAATATATTTTTTATTAACTTTATGCTGGACATGTGACAATGGAAAAGGAGGGATCAAAGGAGAGTGTATTAGGTAAAATGATGCACTGTATGGAAAAAAATAGCTAAATTTGATCCCATTCAGGTGCCAGTTTTTGTCCAATCAGGAGTATTGAGAGCATTTGAGAGGTAACCATTGTGTAATCAAGTGGGAATACACTGCTCATGGCATGGCAAAATGGCAGAATGAGAGAGTGGAATGAAAAGTGTTTTATTCAATTTCAGCTTGCCAGGACTTACTGAACTGTTGTGTTGGTTGCCTGGTAACTGTAATACTCAGATGTACAAGAGTGTAGTGAATAAGAATTCACAATTTTTCTCTTTTCTTCACTGCTTGTGTTCTTCTTCCTCTCCCTCCCTATAGCTGTATATATATATTCTGCCGTTGTTGTCGAGTGAATAGCTGTAAAACCATATAATGTGTTTTTTTCCATCTTTCGTCTTCAGGACCTGTCTTTTTTTCATGGGTATTGACTGGGAGAGATCACAGAGCCACAGTTGTGACAGGGAACTCATACAATGACAGCAAGGATGAAAGGCAGGAATAGAGCGAGGTCAGATTTTGCTGAGGGAATATTTCACAAAGCCATCAGTCTCATGTAGAAGGCAGTGTTGGTAGAGAAGTGACATCCGCTGTCCTGTTTCTCTGTCGGCTCCTCTCCCTCTTGACCAGTGACACAGCAGCAAGTTGTGAAATTTTCACCGGCTGCCTGTGTGTGTGCATTTGTTTGTAATAGAGTAATAGTGTAGCTTTTTTTTTTGTATTTTGTTCCTCTCATTTGCCCCCTGAGGTGTGCCACTATTTATTTATTTATCTATCTATCTATCTATCTATCTATCTATCTCAGGTTTATTTGTCAGGGACAATGCACACTAATAATACATACAAGTAAAACTGTGCTAGAAGAACGATTAAGCTATCAATAATACATACAGATTTGGCCCTATACAATAAAAGTTGAATATACTAATGCTAAAAGACAATAACATAAAAACAAGAACACTTGGGTGAGATTAACACACATACACACACAACTGAACTGTCAGACCAGATAACAAACAGGGCACAATAACAAAGACATACATGTGGACATGCACATAAACAACATTGCTGGGACGATAACAAGCAACATACTATTTTCCTAACTATACAATAGTGAAACAGACTCACAGGCAGAGCACGAAAAAGCACTTCTCCTTAACGGGACAATGCAGTCGCCTCTCACCGCACTCCGTGTGGATCTGTAAGCAGTTGGTGCTGTGCTCACAAACTGGCTCAATCCCGGACAAGCTAGACCATGTAAGATTGTATACATAAGACATAGATCTGTATATGTAATCATGTTTGCCCAACTTAAAAGGTTATATTTTTTTTTAAATATGGCAATGATGATGGTGTATGGATTTCTTATCAAGAACCTTAATAGTTTGTTCGAATAGGGAGTGTAGTGGTTTCACTAGCTTGTGACCAGGTTGTCAAACAATAAGCGATATGCGAAAATATCATTGAGTGCATGCACATCGTCGCAGCCTTTGTTGACATGCAGCTTCGGACATATCTAAAATTTAGCAGGTTGTACTTAATATGATTACAAACCTTCCTTATGTGCAATTTAAAAGTGAGATTGCTATCATTTTGTACACCAAGATATTTGAAATCTGAGACAACTTGTAGTTTCTCCCCCGCTACAACTACATCTGGTTCTGCACAACGACTTTTGGATTTACTAAAAATACTGTGATGCTGAAGACCAGGAAATGTGTGCAAATTGAGTGAAAATTCATTGAAAGATCACAGGAAATGATCCGTCCCTCTCTTTCAGTTTATCACTTCCTCACTCTACACTGTCTATCTTGCACCTTGGCGAGCTGTCGAATAATGCGAATAAAACACAATCATCTCCATCAGCTACTGAAAATTGGCTATCACAATTTGATGGCACTCAAATATAAACAAAACAATGTGTATGTGAGAGGCCAAAGACTGCCCAGCAGCTGGCTTGTATTTTGTGCTCCCTCTCTGACAATACATTTAAATCTTTTTACAGTATGTTTATCAGCCAAAATGAAGAATTCTATATTTGTTGTGTACAGGGAGAGTGATTTATTAATCTGTAATTGAAAAGAAAGCACAATATCTTTTCTAACCTGCAGTCATCTGCGGTTATATTCTCTTTGTTCTTCCTCTCTTATTCTCTTTCAGGTGTTGTCTCTTAGAGCTGTACAGGTTTTCAGGCTCACTGGAGGTATTCCAATAGATCCATCAATTTGGCAAAGCAGTGTGTGTGAAGCATGAGAGTCATTCCTTCGGGATACACACGCAAATACACAGACACACACTTGGCGCTAATAGACAATCTATTTTGTTTATTTGGCTCTCTTCTGTGTTTTTACCTGCAGGAAGTCTCAGAGGTGACGCTCTTGTTGTTGGTTAGGTTGTCTGTGTTGTGGTTCCCTTTGTTTTTGTACATATCGGCCTATATGGTTTGCATCAAGCTGTTCATTGAAGCCTCCCATGGCGTATTCTCTGCTAGACGATAGTCCTGTCTGTTCTTCTCCTCTCTGATTACAGTGCTGTCAATCACAACCTAATATGATGGTGCACCAGTGTCTGCATGCATGACTGTAGTCCTAAGAGCGTGCACACACACACACACACACACACACACACACACACACACACACCACAGACAAATCATTACTCTCTTTAAGTAAAACTGAAGCCATACAGTCATTAGCTGAAAACAAGATAAGCAAGTGTTAAATGTTCACAGTCTGTAATTTCCAAGAGAAATCGAATGACCCACAGCATTCACTAATCAACAACATGATATATAGAGTATGCCCATATCCATATGGGCCTTGCAAGCTCATTAAAAAGCAACAAGCTTCATTGCATGATCCAGATGATATGACGCAATTAATTAAAAGGTGCCACACTGTAAGGTCTCAATTTGCTGCTGAGCGAAATCGAGACATTCTCTTTCAGGGTTGAACGATTGGAAAGGTTTCACCACTCGTGATTGACATTCAAGATAAAGACAATGCTGTTTCTGCATATACGCAACAGATACACTGTTCTTCCTACAGTTATTTAATCAGTTGCTCTGTCTTTTGTCTTTGTTTTTTCCTCTCTGTTTTCTGGCGTCTGCCTCTCTTGCTGTCCATCCAACCCCTCTTGTCTACTTGGGGACTCCAGTGATGGCTTCAAAAGGCAAAGCTCGAGGTGAGTTGTGGCTGCATTTCACTGCTGTGCCTCTAACTCAGCCTTACATAACTAACCTTAGTGGAACAGAATGTACTTCTTTTTTTTTAATAATTGACTGATGCCTAGTCAAGATGCACATGGATATTTTTGTAAACAGGGTTTTTTCCTGTCCACACATGCACTGTTTTAACAAAATCCAAGTGGGTTTTAAAATGGTAGCACAACGACAACATAAAGCTCATCTTATATTCATCTATAGTTTTTTTTTCTTCATATTTCCGTGTTAATTATTTAAGCTCAGTCAGTCCGAGGTCTCAAAGAGGTCGTAAGATTAATAATCAAGTGTTTAACTGTGTGATATTGCCCTTTACCATTACCAGGCACTGGAGAGGTGGTAGTAAATTACAATGTTCAAAATCTTCTCCATCATTCCCTGTGTATTCCCTGTGTCTGCAAAATGGCAGTGAGAACAGATTATAGCTCAGAGAGTCAGAGTGTGTTTATTTGAGAGGAGAAAACCTGATTTCATTCAGCTGTGTGCTTCAGTAAATATGCCTCTCAAAACTAAGGATTTAGTCAACCATGAATATAATCTGATTATGTTTAGTTAACATAGTTGGCTAATGATTATAGAAACACAGGCCTTGAATACAGTTACATTTCTGAGCAGAGATGTTATGATAAGTCAAATAAAAGGATAGACATCAGCTCAGTGAGGCATACCTAACAAACTTGGGATTGGCTATATGTACACATAAGATTGTATTATCACTAAATTGGTGGAATGCAGTATTTTTAGCTATTGGTGGAAGTAATAAAGTAATTGTAAGTAAAGTATTATGTTATAAAGTGTTTTCCTTAAACAATCCAAATCTGAGCCAAGCATGAAAATAAAGGTAGACCATATAAACAATATGTGTCCAAATGTAAATGTGTTGGAGTGCAAATAATCAGAATAATAGCACCACATGTAACCACCTTGATTTGAAGTGGCCCATCTATAAAAAAAAAAAAAAAGTATATATAATCCAGTCGACAGATAAAAATGTGTTGTGTACAGTAAATGCTCTTTCCAATTACTTTCTGTTTTTAGAAAATCTATACTCTTTCTGCACATGCTCATCCAGCGGAGTCAACAGTGTTCCCCTGGGAAGACGCACCACACTCTCTGCCTTTGTTTGTCGTTCATGAGCAGTCTCCACCACTTTTCCATGTGGTGCATCTTTCCTAGGAGACGTGTTTAAATAAGTGGCGTTTACTTGGGAGAATGTAAATCATAGTGGGTAGCTGGCCTTCTGTTTATTAACCGCAGTTGTCTTCTCTGATAAAACTTTTGCTTTTGTACAAACAACAGTAAATCATTCTGCATTTCAAGCTTGAAGCAAGGTTTGTCGTTTTGAAAAGTTTGCCTATTGTGGAGTGATAGATTTGTATATTGCTCATGTGAAAATCCTTATAGTACTGTCTCCCTGTTCCTCCTCCTCCTCCTCATACCCAGTAGTAGCAATGGTACAGTAGTAACAGCATCAACATCACGTTTCCCCTCACACTTCATTTAGCTTGTCTACCTGCTGTGTCTGAATGTGTAATGAATTTAAACCATCTCTCCGGGGCAACATCCAGCTGCATGAGCTTGACTAAAAGATCTCCATCTCATTCACTGTTGACCCTCCTCTCTTTAAAGGCCACCCTTACCTGGCTATCATCCTTTTCTATCTAACTGCGACAGTATAGGAAATCCATTGCACTCTTAATAGGGGAACAGAGAATGTGTAGATCAGAGTCAAGCACATGTCTCCCTCCTGCCACTCTCACCGTTATAATGAGGCTATTGGTAGGAAAACATAACAAGCCAGATAAGATTCATGCTGATCAGTGGGCAGATAAAGGCTCATTTCACCTCAAAGCACCAGTTCATCAGCGTGTATGTGCCTGGGAGAGAGAGAGAGATCTGTATGTGTCTGAAGGACTGAGCGACTGGTTAAAGCTGCATGAGATAGAATTTAAAGTAGAGTATGACCTCTTCCTGGAGCTCTCCCTTTCCCGTTCTGTCTAGCCCCTCCCTTCAGGCGAGCATGGGCATGCACTGGCTTCATGCAGTAACCTACGAGTACGAATGATTAATTTCATCCAGATGGCATGCTGTTATATATTGACAATTCTATGAGAATGACTGTCCCATTTTCTTTGTAAAGCCTTTTGAGATGACATACTGTGATTCAACGCTTTAGTTAATTAAGTTTTAATTAGCAGCAGCAATGACTAGGGTTAGCCGAATGGCTAAACCACTAGCTAGTCTTCCACGTTTATGTTTTCTCTCACAACACCTCTGGCGTCTCCTCGTTTGGTTAGCAGCAGTAGGCAGTGCCGCAGCTTATGCTGCCTGCTGAACAAGGAGACGGCTGAGGCTCTGTGAGAGGAAACGTAAACATGACAAACAAGCCTGTGCTTGTGCTAGGCTAAAGGCTAACCCAAGCAGACCAGCTCTCCCAACTGTTTTCACAGCAAATGTCGACTCTACAGACAATAAACTGGATTACCTTTTTATAAAATGTGGTTTATATATGTACTATATAGATTGATCACAATACAGTCTCTTATCTAATAGATTAGCCTTGAATTAACTGCAGTCCTGAGCATTTGGCTACGGTAAACAGAACTTTTGCCAAAAGTAACGTGCACGTGCATTTGCATTGGCAGAATAGCAAATAGGAATGCTCTCTCGATCTCTCTAAAATGACCTGTGATTGGGCAAAGTCCCCTGTGACGCTAGATTTACTACAGCCTGAAAACAGCTAGCCAAGGAGTAGATGCAGAAGTCTTTTCTCAGACCACTTGAATTACAATATGCTGAAAGATTATTATGGAATATTTGCCCAACAAAGCCAAAAACTTCCACCACCAGCTTTAAGGGTGCCTGTTGCATAAATTATTTTGTAAATGTATATATAGTACAGCTGATTACTGTATACAGCGCCAACAATTAATTAAACCTGTCACTACCCTATTATTATTTTTTTATTGTTGGAAGATTAAATCAGTGTTATATCAAGAAATGTGACAACATAATGGCTTCCCTGTCAGGCATCAGGGATGCAAATGAGCATGAGGTGCTCATTAAACACAACACACAGATATACCGTATGGCACCTGTACAGGGTGTGTGTGTGTGTGTGTGTGTGTGTGTGTGTGTGTGTGTGTGTGTATGTGTGTGTGCGTATTATGGACATTTATTTGTGTACATCAACGATATTTTGATATAAGAGTTTCCTCAAATGATGTACTCATGCTGGGTTAGACCAGTCTGAGCTTTGCTTTGAGACAAGATCTTCAGTGTCAACTCTGCCCTGGCTGGAAGATGTGGTAAAAGAGGATTGCAGCTTGACACACGAGCCAAATGATAAGAGCTGTTTTTAAAACTAGCACTTTCTGTTCACTGAATCTTGCAGATCTTCCCTGAGGCGAAAAGCGTTTCCCCCGATCACTCTTAAATGAACAGTATCTGTCAACACATCACCAAACATTAGAAAATCACACTATGGCATGTTGATTTGGGGAATTTGGGAGTTTTTGGTGGCAGCAATGATTAGTCTGATTTCCCTCGTGAATGCCACCCTCATCCTTGCGATCATTCCGCCTTCACCCGTATAAAAGCATAAAAAATGAATTGCTTTCTGTGATAAAAAGAAGTCAAGCGCATTTCTCCTCCACATCAGTTTAAGAACATTTGAGAATGTCCTTCCCCACTATAAATCTGATTTCCCTGACCTTATGCTTTTATGACATTTAATTTACAAAAACTACTAAGCCAGCAAGCATGTGTATGACTGCTAATATTGCTTTGCTATTGCTTGGCCTTATATTTAAAGACGGAATAGAGTGGAATATTTGATCCTAGATATACTGTACATAGCCAAAGTGTTGCCTTCTGTGTCCTTGTAGCACTGAAAATAGACCAGATGAGACTGGGATTTTGCTTTTATGAGAATTGAAAATAACATTTAAAGCACACTGAGAAATGCACTTATACCTGCATACAGTTTATGTATAAATCAGGGCAGCATAATTTAAATGCCTGTTTCCCACGTCTGCTTGACCATATCGGAGAGTGTGAAAAGCAGGTCCTCTTTGGCTAGAAGGAAGCATATTACATTTTGCACTTCAGTTGTTTACTCCGGTCCATCCTTCCTTGCTTTCACTTATCTGTCAAAATATGTACTTTTGTCCTTACCCTAACTCACCTTTCCCCTTCGCTTCTTCTGCTCGCTTTTGCCAGCTGGAAGGAAGCAGTGTATGGAGTCTTTATGAAGGCCAGGTTTACCTCTGTTATAAAACCATGATATGTCTGCCCTTGGCTCAGAAAGGATAGTGAGACCCTGACCATTCTGGACTTAGTGAGCTTGAACTCAGGCAGCTTACACACAGAGAATGGGCAGAGTTTTATATCTCTGCCCTTTAACTTGATGTGGCTGAATCAAGGGCAGGAATACTGGGCAAATGATGGGAAGTGTGTCTGGTTAGGGCTGGATGATTAATCGAAAAATAATCGTAACCGAAATTCAGAGCCTACAACCGACGTAATTTTACCAAGTCGGTTATTTCGGTCTTTTAATCCTATTAATATTTCCGCGGCCGCCCACTGTGTGTTAATGTACTTTCCGCTTAAAACATATTACGGCCGCTGCGTGTGTAGTCACGTGACTCCACCCCGTCCAGTCTGCGACCATAGGTGCTTTCCGATCGGATAGTACTTGTACTTTTTAGAGGAAAAGTACACTTCTAAGTAGAGGTCGACCGATTTATCGGCCGACCGATTAATCGGCAGATTTTTGGCATTTTTTAACATAATCGGCATCGGCCAATATCCCAGTATATCAAGCCGATTGATAGGCAGGCGCATCTGCGGGCAGCCTAGTGTTAAAAACATGAATAGGCGACATTTTTTACAGCGTACCCAGACCAGCTGCCTCCAGCCCCTCCCCTCGTGAAGTCTTGCCGTGTGTGTGTCTCGCGCAGCCACTTCAGGTTCAGACGCTACCGTTAATAGTAGCATGTTGCTGGTGTTCTTGCCTTGGGATTAACTGTACTAATAAAACCGTACAAAACACCGCGGCCACACCGCTGTGGAAGCTCCCCGAATGTCATTTATCAGAGTCTGGTTGTTACCCCTGTCCGTGGCAGTCTCATCCACTCCTATAACGGAGCTAACTGGAGCTAGCTAACCGCTAACGGAGCTAACCGCTAACGGAGCTAATCGTTGCTAACAGAGCCTTCAGTTCTCCGTGCCTGTATCCATTAACTGCATCTATGGACTTGAGCACGAATAAAACCCTTAATTTTATTAAATTGGCTGGACGAGTTTTAAATTACAACTAAGAGTTGTTTGAATGACAGAAATCTGCACAGATAAGATCTAATAAGTGCAAGAGGACATGTAACAGTAGCCTAGGGTCCCCAAAACACAGATAAAACACTTCAACAAATGAACAATGATCTAACAAACAAGGTGAAGAAGAACTGACTTTAGATAGCCCTAGTCTTATGTGATTCAACAGGAGTTAGGAGGTAATATTGTTGTGATTAATAATGTCACTTTCTGTGAAGCTTGCAGATTTGTATTCTCAGAAGTTTAATAAATGCTGCTAAGTGCACTAAACTTTATTTTTTTCATTTAAAAGTTTATTTGACAAAGTTTATTTTCTTCTTACCTGTTTCTATTAATATATTTTTCATACATTATTTATACAATATAGAGTATGTTTTTACATTATACATTTTTAATTGAAGTATACAAGTGTAGATTGGTGAAGTGTTCAATAAATGTTTTTGTTGAGAAATTCTGTGTATATTAGTATTACATTTTATCTTTCAAATAGAGGTTTAAAAACAAGCACATACCCAGTAAGCACACATACGACGTATTGGCGATGTAATCAAAATGCATCAGGGATACGTAGTATTTTGGTAGTTTGCTCACTGGCACGACGTCCCCGCGACATCGCTGCGCTACGTTTCAGCGACATATAGCCGCTCTCTCCGCGACGTATACATATATACATCGTTCTAACGTATGCCATACATCGTAGAGATGTAGGCTTATATACATCGTTCTAACGTATGCCATACATCGTAGAGATGTAGGCTTATATACATCGTTCTAACGTATGCAATACATCGTAGAGATGTAGGCTTATATACGTCGTTCTAACGTATGCAATACATCGTAGAGATGCAGGCTTATATACATCGTTCTAACATCTGCTATACATCTTACAGATGTGGTCATCTTCCTATTATTATAGTACAGATGTCAGGCTCTACATCCACCAGATATCATTTATACCGTCTGCAGATGTCAGGCGCTATATACCGTATATGTTATCCTAACATACCTTTACTCTTTAAATGTTGATAAAATAAATTACAAATGACTTACCTTAGTACACCGAGAAGATTTTAGATAGGGGGCCTAATTAACATTGTACTGCTATAACTACTACTACTTTATAATAAACTATAGCTACAGTCCAATAATACCAGTCTAATCTGTAGAAATCATAGTCTAGATTAGAAGATGACAAACTTGAAAACATCTTAAATCACTCTGTAGGATCGCTGGTATAAACAAGACCAGTAAACTTCTCACTTTTTGCTGAACAAACATTTATTTTGAACTATATAATTAATCAATAAACATAAAAAACATTAACAAATATTAAAACATTAAACATTAAAATAAAGAATTATCTTGGCCGGCGGTGGTGGCAATTAGGTGCCAGCCGGAGAAACTCTTTGATGGCCTTCTCGGCCTCCGCTTCCGTCGGCGGCTGGAGGACCGGGTTCCTCATTACTGCTGCTGTAATAAAATCGTTGGATTCGAATTATTATCATACTATTTATTTTGTTTTATCTAGTCTTCTCAGTTTTCTATAGAGGTAAATATAGTATAGAATGGTTTCTGCACAGCAAGTGAATAAGAGACTGGTTTAATTTAGTGGAATATATATATTTAAAAAATTTAATAATTCTGGATTCGCTTCTAGTGAATGTTAAAAATGTTAAAAACGTAACGTTTTAACCAAGGACCCTTTCAGTGTTGGGCTGGTAAATTGATATACCCCGAAACAAATTATCCGCTGAAATATAGACGTTTCTTTCGCCATGCAAAGTCTATGTGAAAAGTCTTTCTGGGCCATGGGGTGCAGTACCACCGTTATCCGCTAAGCCCATGGTGGCTTTTAGACTCGGCGCTCTTCCTGGGGGCTTGGCCAGACCACATCAAGATGTTGGGTCTGGGAACTCTCCATTGACAGGGCTCAATCCGAGGGGCGGGATAAACGGTTGTCTTTCAAACTCCCTCTGCATGCAATAGGATAGCGCTACAACCAGGCTGATCCTGCAAGAGATCATAAAGTAGTATTCACTCAGTTAAATTGCATAAATCTACCACAAACATTCATAAAAAACAACGGTTCAAAAAAGAAATATATATATATATATATACACCCACAAAAACGTCTCCGGTAAGTAAAAACCTTAACCATCATTTAATGGCCTATCAAAAGACTACAACATTTTTTGTGAAATCAGAGATCTTTCTTACTGTGCATGCATTTTTTTTTTCCATATTTAGCTTTGCGTTCCCCCATGTCCACACCAAGGCCCAGTATTGACAGCTAGAAACTTTGTATTATGAAATAAGACATCCAAGGGATGCATATAATTCTCCCAGTCTCTGCGTGAAGTAATGTAAACAAAAAATAAGTATACGCAAATTACACACCTCTCCAAGTATGATGAGAATGTCATTTTTCTCCCTGAACAGGATCAGCAACAGCAGGATTGCAGCTCTGAAATCAAAAGTAAAAAAATAAAAGAAAGTGTATTAGGTGAATGTACAGTGTATTTTGGTTGGTTAGGCCTTATCTTGTCTGAAGACAAATAGAAAAGAAATTAAGCTTAAATGGCTCCACAACACTAGGGGTGACCACGGCTGATCAGTGAGTCACTTACCAGGGACATCTTCGGTGAGGGCAGCCTCTCTTTCCTCCAAAGCCAGATCTGCAAGGGGAGATTTCCTTTGAGTCAGTCTAAGCACTGTGGGTACTAGGATCTTAAAGCCATCTTCAAATCTTCGGCAGATATTCATTCTGCAATACAGCACAAACAACAAACAGGAAACATGTCACAACATTATCATAGGATTTTAAAATTAAATTTCAAAGAGAACCTTTAGTAATTTAATATGAACTCCAACACAAATATAGGGAAATAAAACATGTAGACAAACCCTGCATGGACTCTTACAATAAAACAATAGTCTTAAAATGTATGGCAAATTAACCATACTGTAACAATACTGTTACAGTAAAAGTCCTGCAGTGTAAATGTTACTTAAGCAAAAGTCTGTAAGTATTATCAGGATAATGTAGTTAAACATTAAAACATGTTAGAAAGTGTAAAGGATCCAACCAGTTGTGTGTTTAATGGACTAATCATCTCAGTTTACTTTAGAATCAAACATCAGATTTTATAAACTACATGTGTTCTGTGAGCAGTAATCTTAATGTGTAAAGTAACTAGTAACTAAAGCTGTAACAGATGAATGTAGTGGAGTAACTAAAGTAACTAGTAACTAAAGCTGTAACAGATAAATGTAGCGGAGTAACTAAAGTAACTAGTAACTAAAGCTGTAACAGATAAATGTAGTGGTGTAACTAAAGTAACTAGTAACTAAAGCTGTAACAGATAAATGTAGCGGAGTAACTAAAGTAACTAGTAACTAAAGCTGTAACAGATGAATGTAGCGGAGTAACTAAAGTAACTAGTAACTAAAGCTGTAACAGATAAATGTAGTGGTGTAACTAAAGTAACTAGTAACTAAAGCTGTAACAGATGAATGTAGCGGAGTAACTAAAGTAACTAGTAACTAAAGCTGTAACAGATAAATGTAGTGGAGTAAAAAGTAGAAAGTGGAATGAAAAGAAAAGACTTAAGTAAAGTACAAGTACCTCAACATTTAGACTGAAGTACAGTACTGGAGTAAATGTACTTAGTTACATTCTACCCCTGCATTCGGACTACAAAGACTGTGCAAGATTATGCATTACAGTGTGTACACCCTAATGCATAATGTTACACTACATAAACTACCGGAGCCAGGTGAATTCAGATCCAGATAAAAACTTCTTCAGTAGTAACCTTTACATTTTATATTATTTATATGTCTATGAGATTATAGAGTTATTTTCCATGGTTCTACTTGGGCCTAATGTTATAACAATCACATGACATTACTGTTACCGGTACCTTGATTCCACTGTAGCCTTCTCTGAATGTACCGGGACAGGTTCAACGGTTAGTGTCACGGTTTCTTTCCACTGCTGTACAAATCGGTTGAATTTGGCTTGCTTCTTAAACGATCCTTCAAAGAGGTATGAAACCATCCTCTCAGTCAATCCATAGTCCACTGCTTCTCCGTCAACTTCATTATCTAACGTACAATACAGAAAAGAAAAACAGCAATGTTAACCACCGCTGTGGTAACAGCATAATGTAACGTTACACATTTAAAAGGCACATTATGCAATCACGCTTCTCTATCATCCTCCGTTTGGTCCGGACCTAATATCCATATAAAAACACAAAGTAGGGTGCCCAGATAGCTCAGTTGGTAGAGCAGGCGCCCATATATATAGAGGTTTACTCCTCAACGCAGCGGCCGTGGGTTTGACTCCGACGTGCGGCCCTTTGCTGCATGTCATTCCCTTTCATGTCTTCAGCTGTCCTGTCTATTAAAGGCCTAAAATGCCCAAAAAATAATTTTAAAAAAATAAATAAATAAATAAGTATTTAGCCGTACCTCATTAGAGACGCTGGAAGTGTCTCACACACACACACACACACACACACACACACACACACACACACACACACTATATTAATATAACGTAACGTTAGGCCTATCTTACTTTTTTATTAATGATAATAATCGGGTTATTTTGAAAACAGCAGCTAGCTAGCTAACGTTAAATGTTAAGCTTAGCTAGCTACTCGAAAGGGAGGTTAACCGTTGGTCGGTTCTGTCAGTTAACGTTAACGTTGTAACTTGACGTTAGTCTTTGTAGGTTAATTAACGTTAACATTACATGGTTTTACGAAAATGTTCTAAGACAGTTTGACGACAAAATAAAGAATAAATCATCATTTCAAACCCTCACTGGCTACCGATAGTCACATTCCGCCCAAATGGCTTTGCTTTACCATTAACATATATTTCAGAACAAAAGACTTTTAGGCGGCGAAGACGCTTTTTATCGTTCTCCTCTGACTCAGTCCAGCTAACGTTTTATAGCTAGCGTTAACGTAAGTCAGAAGAAAAGACTTTTCGGCGGCAAAAACGCTTTTTTCTCCTCTGACGCAGTAGTTTTATAGCTAACGTTAATGTTAGCTAGCTAGCTCGATGGTCAACTGTAGCTAAGTACCGTTAGCTAGCTAAGTACCATGTCGTAACATGTAGAATGGCAATATGGGACATAATACTGCTAATGTTTTAACTAACTAACCTGTTAACGTTAATAATGGCAATCATCAATGTCGAGTGTAGCTAGGTAATGTTGACAGAGTATGAACTTGGCTAGTGCTAACGGTAAAGTTAACTTCCAACTTTGAATATTAACACCCCAAACACAGATTAAAAATGCACATAATTTACCTTTGAATTTACTTCGCTCCTCTTCAGTGACCTTTATTCCAAAACGAAGTAAGCCCGTGATTAAATCCTCCAGTGCTAAATGTCCAAGCGCCATCCTCCCGACCTTGATCGACACTGACGGAGACTGACAGTTGGATCACTGTCGATTCACTCATGTATCCTTCCGCGCTGAAGTATTTATGCTTCTGCCTAGTCGAGCTCTCGTTAGCATGTAGCTAGATCCTTTCAATAGAACACAACTTAAAGCGTTAACAATTATTTGTCTGTTTCATTCTAATATAAATAGGGTAAAGGGTTTGAAAATTAAATTCTTCAATAGACTACTGTTTGTGAATATAAATATAAATTATTACATAGGTCTACTCCTCATTAACATGGATTAAAAATGATTCAAAGGGACACTTCACCAAAAAAACATTCTGATTTATTTTGCCATTGTCTACTATGTGAAGACATATGGCTACTCAAAGATAATTTACACAAATTCAGATTATTATAGAAAATAGCACACTAACACATTAAAAGTTGCTGGGCAGAATTCAGATTCACTGTCCATCACATCAACAGTGTGTGTAGTAAAGATGTCCAGACGCTCATTAAACGATGCTTCCAAATGACACGTGAACAACTGAGGAACTTTTAATACATCGTTCCGACATAGTTAATACGTCGCTGCGATGTATAGATTGCGATCATAATAAGACCTCCAGACGCTCAATAAACGATGCTTCATTATTCTTCTTTATGACCCGCGATCAATTGCAGACGATGCCGATGCATACGTCGTGCCGACGTATGCATCGGCTGACCCTGATTTCTAAAGATCGGCATCGGCCAGAGAAAACCCATATCGGTCGACCTCTACTTCTAAGCAGTTCTAAGAACTACTCTCCCCCAAAATCTTTTTTCCCGTTTGCATTCCCACTGGCCAAGTGGCCATAGGGACTGGTAGGAGGGGTAAGGGAGCGAAGCAAGCACGGCAACGGTCTTTATAGCATTGTCACTAGACCTTAGCGTCACATACAACAACAACAAATGATGCTAATACTTGTGCACTTTTCCTATATTAAATGCACGTCCATTCTCGTAGTAATTCACGTAATGTTTTGCTCAACACAGACGGGGCTTTATTATACTCAGAACAGACCCCGCCTCTGCCTGCAGCGCTGTGTGTGTGTGTGTGTGTGTGTGTGTGTGTGTGTGTGTGTGTGTGTGTGTGTCTGTGTGTGTGTGTGTGTGTGTGTGTGTGTGTGTGTGTGTGTGTGTGTGTGACGGCCGGTGAGACGCAGGACACGCTTGTGGAGTTTAACTCCGAAAAGACAGTTAACCACAGGTTCCCGTTAATCTTATGATGGACATTTATTATTTATTTTCTACATTAAAACTTAAATTACTTTTTTATAAGACGTTTTTATTTCACTGTAAAATCTACTGTTGTAGATTTCAGTTCAGTTGTTTGAAATATTTAATAAAAAAGCATTAATTGCTATGTGTGTTTCCTTATTTTAGAATCACAAAGATAGGATTATGCACTCTTTCATTAGAAAAAATAACCGTGAACATATTTACAGTATAAGAAAAGATTTTTTTTTAAAATAATCGTTCAATAATCATAATCGAGGTAACTTGTTCGATTAATCGTGATTATGATTTTAGCCAAAATCGTCCAGCCCTATGTCTGGTTACCAATTTGAAATGAGCTTTTCATAAATGATTATATAGGATTTGTAGTTTTTCCTCAGCAACAAAAAACAGAAACTACTGTGTGCTCTGGCATGTTTGTTTCTTGTAGTGCTTTGTACACACAAGAAGGTGCTATCATAGGAGAAATTCTTCCTGGATGTTTTTTCATCACTATATTAACGTCTGTTAACATCTTTCACACCCCAGATGCGACTAGAAACACCCTCCCCCAAATCTCAAAAACAAGCCAAAAGATGTCATTCTTCCCTCTGACAGCTCATAATTCATACCAAACTGTCACTCCATGCCGCGCTTAAACAACACCTAATACCTCCATGGAGAAGTAGGTGATATTTTGTTGATCTGACTTCAGTTGTTGAGTTGGACGTCAACTTCGTGATGGCAGCACCAACAGCTGCCCATTCTAATTACTGTATGTAAATGACAACAGCACTGCCATAGCCAGCCTCTCTGGTGCCGGATAATTAATTTCATATCTGCAGATCAGAAATGACTGTCCTGAGGTGGTTGTACATCAGTGCTGAATACAACGGCAGCTCCACCCTCTGCAAGGGTTGCATTCAATTTGCTCACAGCAGGAGTCATATCACTGTCAAAAGAGCATGTTTAGATTAGGAAGGTGTACACACACACACACACACACACACAGAAATTAACATACAATTCACTCATAAACACAAACAGAACAAAGCATAGAAGAACAAAAAATAGGTTTCATCACTTCAGTTATAAGAACCAGAAATGACCCAATTTATGGCTATTTGCATAATAATAATGTGATTTATATGAATATTTGTAACTCATAGAGTTCAGTTTATTAAATGTCACTAAACTTTAAAAAAAAAATGTCATTACGCATCATTACCTTTTCTCCCAGCATGGTGTCTATGAATGGAATATATTACACATACATTTATACATCCTGTGAATCAGTTAGTTGCAGCATGAATTGATATTCAGATGGTATATCCAAACAGCTTATTTGAGTTTTAAATGGGCAAATGCATATATTCTTAGATATATGGAAGATAAATTGAGAGTATTTTCACTTGGCAATGAAGGTAACCTAAATGTAACTATATCCCCATTCCAAACAAAACCGCTCTAAATGCATTTAATTTAGTTTTTACTCCTTTAACACAAAATATTGTGATTGCAGAAGACTAACTTATTCAATGGCTGGCTTGCTCAAACTTGAGGGTCTGGCTGTTGACATGTGTATTCACCTTCTCCTCTGCTTTGAAAAGATTTAAAAGAAACTGTAAGTGGCAGTACTGCAACCCCATTTGCTTTCTTGTTTAAAAAGACACATATTTTATCTAGTTTTGTCTCACTGGCAAAAAAATTTCACAGGGACACGCAATTTAATTTTAATGTGAATAGTGGAAGCTCCTTTTTCATGTG
Organism: Sander lucioperca; assembly: GCF_008315115.2. NCBI lineage: Eukaryota > Metazoa > Chordata > Actinopteri > Perciformes > Percidae > Sander > Sander lucioperca. The sequence goes on along the minus strand of NC_050185.1, from coordinate 14,351,963 downwards.
TAATAGTGTTATGACATGTTGATAAATCTGATTTGAGATGCACTGTGGATTCGGGATGAATCTTGAGGAGAAAAAAACAAGACTGTGTGTATAACATGTTCCTGAGAAAAAGAAGAGTTTGTGTGAAAAATGTCACAGCGGGAGGGAGAGTCCCAGAGCGAGGGCAGGGAGTGATGATGCACTTGTCTAGCTTCTGTTCCAGGAAGTTAACAACATTTTGTGTTCCATATTATTGGCTAATAGCTAGCTAATATCCTCGCCCAGAACAACAACAAAAAAAACCTGCTTGGAAGTCAGTACATTTGTGTTTTCAACATTTTGCTGTTGCTGTAGACCAGTGAGTAGGTTGTTTTCTTGCTCAAGGTCGCTGTGACAGGATACATGGCTGGTTGATGAATTCACACCAGCTCTTGAGATGATCAAATTCTCGACCTTGTACGGTCTCTCCAATCACTGGGCCACCCTGCTGCCTGACACTCTGAGAATCACTCAGTCTGAGAAGCTGGTGTATCCAGCTGCGTAACCACCTGTGTAACCTTATAGACACTTACTGGTCATGGCAAAGCTGTCATGTTATCGTCTGCATCTCATTCGTGATCGTCTGAGGGGAATGAGGGGAACTTTGAACAGTGAGTCACTTGAGGTTGTGTTTAACACTTGATTATTCCTGTATGATAAAAACAACAGCATGCACTTTTTTTTTACCTTGAGTTTAAACATGTATTAAAAAAAAAATAATAATAAAATATTACTCTATAAGGCAATGCTGTTTAGTGTTATTTTCACCAAGCTTGAATATTTGCAGGATACTTCTGGTGTATTGCAAGTTGGTTCTTGGTTGGTTCAAACCCAGAGGTTAGCCAAACATCAATAGGATCATGACCCAAACTGTCCTTTGTAAACATCTGTCTCAGTTTGCATAATATTGTACCACCTTTTTTGGTTAATCTTCGACCTTCTCTTCTTACTGTAGTGCATGCGCTTACAGTATGTTGCAATCATGGTTTATAAGTGAACTTTACGAGTGCACTAACTTTTGGGGTTACCTGCCATTAACTGGTTTACAACCTGCCTGATTGTTGTAGCATTCTGTTTCTTGCGTCAATGTAGCGGCATCACCGTGTTCCCAGATCTCAGAGATTAATTAAGTTTTCATATCTGATAGAAATGATAGCATTCTGAAAACAAGACTAATGCTTTGAATTCCAATTTACAGTGATGAAATCTTGAATCTGCATTCAAAAGGTATTTATGTTCGACTAGCGTAATAGGTTAATTGGCTAATCAAAACTGTGGACTGCCTCTATCCATTTTATATTCTTGTGTTCCAAGCCCATACATCATAGCTCTACAGCTCAGTTGAGGCTTCAGTCCTGCTACAAAGGTCAGTAGCTCCAGGCTGTCCGTCTGTCTCCCTGCATCTCTCTCTTTTTCTCTGCTTCTTGAATGCCTAAATAAGAAAGGTTAGTAGACTCAGCTGCTCTTGCTTGAAAGGTCATGTCGGAGAGCAGACAGGAAGCATCCTGGATGCTCGTATCAGTATTATTTGTCCGGTAGTTTGCTTTGGCAACAGGTACTGTCTGTCTGAATGTTGCTTCTTGTCCTGTGAATATCTCTACTGGCCGCACAGGCATCTACTTTTGGCATAAGTCATAGTTTGGTCTTTTGACAAATATTGCATTCAGTACTTTGTGTGGTAGGCAAAAGTCCAAATGATCGTGGGGAAGCTTTTCCGCCGGCTTTGATTATCAGCCAGTGCATACACTGGGTACTGGAGGGTACTGAGTGGTCCCATTAAATCTTAAGATTCAGCTCATCTAGGGAGACAGCTGTGTGAACAGTAAAGTGTGAGAATCTATCTAAGAAAATAATGATTTGCTATTTGTTTAGAGGCAGCTGTAGCCCACATTGCATAGTCACCATCCCAAATTAATCAAGTCTCACATTGCTAAATGGCATTTATGGTGACATACTGCATATATATCCAATTCAAGTTAAATAAAGCAAAGCTAATTTCATTGTGTCATTACTTTATAATGTCATGCACATACGTATGTTTTTGACCTGGCTTAGCCTTGGTATGTCAGTCAAAGTGGAGGGCAATTAAACTGACCCTACTCTTCATGAGAGATAGAGCCCAATTGAGCACAAGAAAGGAGGTAGGATCAAGATAAATTTGAAAGACTGGGGAGCACTGGGAGACAGAGAGAATATGAAAATGAGAGACAAAGAAAGTAGAAATGCCACCCTTCAGGGATCAACTAGAGGAGGAAATGTGACACAGAGAGAGAGGAATAGAGAGATGGGAATTGAGTGGAATGGATGTGAACTGGAAAAGAGAGAGCACGAAACTGAAAGTAGGAGAAAGCGTGGAGGTGAAGTAAGGGAAGGACCTAAATTTAGACATGGAAATCAGAGAGAACAGCTGCCTCTTTCCCCCAGGAGATACATTTAAATCAGGTCTGGGTGGCCAGTGGGGAGAATGGAAGAACCTACTCCACTGGCCAATTAGGCGCACAGAGCACTGCACTGTTCTAATATAACCATCACTGTGGCCCCTTTGGCCCTTTCAGTCCCACTGGACGTGTTTCACCAGACACCGATGCAGGGCTTAGGCAGAGGGATCCCCGGACTATTGTAACTTTGTATAGGCACTAGATCCAATGGAGAGGAGAGGAGAGGATACAAGGGAAAGAAAGGTGAAAATAAACTTTAATATATTCTATAATAATTTGTAGCTTCTATCCTGATAAGTAAACGTAACTTATTTTATAAATGGATGCGGGGTCTCATGTGTGACACCTGTAGTGTGTAGAGCATTGAGTGTTGTTAAGCATTATTGCTGTAACATTAAATCACCCAAATCTCTTGTTTTCTTGTTTGTCAAAAGCAGAACAAACTAGCAGATTATATTTTCAGGGATGAGTACAAGGTTGACAACAAGCGTGCGTTATCCCCAGAGTGTCTCCATCTTCAGTTACATTTTACAGTGACACATCCACTGCAGTAATGAACTAAAATTATACACTACATATTGTGCAGAACCTCACAGAAAAAGCATCATTGCCAATATGCGGTATGCAGGTAACCATTAACTTCCCTTTGTGGCCAGCACAAAGGAAATAAAATGTATCACACTGGGCTGTATGTTGCCCAACTGCGTGAGTGAGAAAAATTAGAAAAAAGTGATTTAAAGAGAGGAAGTAATAAGGAGAGCGAGGCCAGACGCAGGAGAATGGTAAATCGTTGGCAGATCATGCCTCATGCAAAACTTTCATGAATAAAACATATTCCTACCCTCCCATAGCTCAGATCCATTTTTCTGCCGTTTCCCTGCTCTTCCCTCTCTATCTCTCACACGCATGATTAACCTCGGAAGGCCTTAATCAGCACTGGAAATGACCCGTGCTCCTTGACTTACCTCTCTCTACCTCTCCTCCCCTCCTTCACCTCAGCCTCTCCCCTCTCAACATGTCCTTCACCACAGGTCTGTCAGTGATGGGGTTTGCTTCACCTAGCAGACAAGCGCTATTTGAGGGTTTGTTTATCTTAGCTGTGCAGTCATTAACTGCAGTAAGGTACACACAAAATGCCTGCTGAATGAGATATATTACATTAACAACGTTTGAATGGAAATGTATCAAACATAATCACACAGGAATGGAATTTAAAAACGTATGTGTAAATATTTCTTATTTCTTTATTTCCATATATATATATATATATATATATATATATATACACTATTCTTTTTCAGTTTTATGATCCTTTCCTGGGGGGATGGTGGTTTAAGACGGGAGAGTTAGCTTGGAATGAATAATCTTTCTTACCTAAGCCTTTATTCAGTCTTTAAAACCTGTCCTCTGGGGATAGGGACAGGGATAGATTTATGGTTATTATTTACTTGCTCACAGCCTACCTAACACGCTAAAGCACACACACACACACACACACAACACAACAGTGAGCTGTCCAGAGTTCTGAAAACTGGCAGGCAGCTATTGATGAACCTATTGCAAAAGCGACCTGTCCATGGTGCTGAAAACTAGCTCCAGTCAGACTTCGAGGTCACACATAATTATATAGCTCTGTTGTCTGTATCTCACATTGGATGCAGGCATTACACACACCAACATTCATACAAGCACACACAAGTCCACTGAGAATGTTTTTATTGGTCTTCCTGTAGCTGAGGTTTCAGGGTTGGTACCACAGACTAAAATACCCCCTTTGTGTTCTATGTTAGCGTTCAATTTAGTACACAGTAGTGACTGGCCATCCTGGCTGAACATTCACTTTTTAATTTGGGTGTTAAGCTTTTTTCAATGCCATAAACCAGATTTCCTCTCTTTGTCCTGTAGTGTGAGGGGCTGATTTTCTCCTCCAGTGATGAGAAGTATTTTCTTTATTTTATGTACATCTTTATGAACCAACTGGATAAAAATCACATTACTTTTTAGTCTACCTTTATAGTTTTAATGTTATATGATCATCTGAAATCTATTAAGCAGATTTAATTACCAAAGCAACCTTACAAATCAAGCAATCAAAAATTCACCATCTGTTTCACTCTGTCTACCTCCGTATCTTTCTCTCTCTCACTCCTGATGCATCCTCATCTCCTTCTCCTCTTACACGTTTCTCTAATGTGTCATGTTACAGGCATCAGCGGTCAGTACCCTCTGGTTCAGAATATGACGGTGACCGAGGGTGGGACGGCGAACATGACCTGCCGTGTGGAGTATAATGACAACACCTCCCTCCAGTGGTCAAACCCAGCACAGCAGACCCTCTTTTTCGGGGACAAGAAAGGTGAGTTTGGCGATTGACAGACAGCAGCAGCCGCATGATAGATGCAGTCTTACAAAATATTCCCTGTGTTAAGTTTGTGGTAGTTGAGAAATGCACAAAACACACAAAAACAGGATTAGTTATTTAGGCTGGAGAGCAACCTGGAAAAAACACTCTGTGTTCCTGTTTGTTTGTCACTTGAATAAGCTGCTGTCTTTGTTGTGTCATAGCATCTGTCCCACATTTCATGTGTCTGAGTTTTCCTGCCTGTGCTCTGTTTTCACAGCAAGTGCATTCACAGTACATAGAAAAAGATGCACACCCGTCCTCTTGGGATGGATTTGATGTGGCTATTATTATTTTTTAATAATCCATCGACCTCTCACACACACACACACACACACAAACAGAAACCCCTCTGTTAACGAGAACACTTGAGAACAAATATGGTCAGCTCTCTTTCTGACTTCTTTTGCCAAAAAGATCATCACCTGCCATGAACAATTTGGGTGCTTGAATGTTTCTGTTTGTTTGTTTATTTGTTTGTTTGTGTGCAGTCCATTTTCCTTCAGTGTCAGACGTGTTTGTTGTGTATATTTGATAGTTGTAAAATTGAAAAGGATAAATACTGTGTAATTTGGAATTTGAGATCAGCAGGGGAAGGTTGTACTGTAGATAGCTGCCATAGCTTTGGTGATTGCTGTTAATGATTTATATCCATTTCATGATCAGGCAAACCTTGAAACAGGTTGATTACATCCTATTGAAAGGAAGTGGTGGATCAAATTAGTTTTTTTTGTTCCTATATTTTTCTATCTGAATCAAAAGATGCATACTCGAAAGTTTCATATTGTTGTTCAGAACAAGTTAGAACATCAGAGTGTGCGAGTGCCCTTCACTGCAACCCTGTAGTACTTAGCCCGTACTGCCTTGAGCACACACAGTGCAGTATGAATTACATTTTAGCTAAAAGAACAAATCCAATCACCTGAGCCTTGAATGGTACAGCATTATGGCCTTGTGTGTAATTGATGGTGTCAGCATAACTACAGGGGTTAATAGGGATTAATAACACGTGTACTGAGTCGACCGTTCTCTGGGATATGTTTATGAATTTTGTTGTGCAAACATCAACGATGAAGGTTAGATTTGTATAGAATAGTGGAGCATGACAAGCCACCAATACTGACTCCACTTGAGAAGATTTGTTTAACTATTTCAAAAGATTTCCCAATTCAATACTGTAAACATGCCCAATGGGAAGGCGTTCACTAATGTTTTAGAAAGGGAGCAGATCAAAATAAGTCTGTCAATCAAAATAATGTGTTTAATCAAACAAATAGTTCAAACTTATGAAATTTTAGATATGTAACAATGCAACATAAATAAAGCAAAAAATGACTGTAACTTCAGTATTGTCTTTATTAAACTATTTATATACAGTATATAATATAAGAACGTTTTGTATAGGAAGTTAACAACCTCTACAACCTGACACCCCACTTCCTGAGAGAGAAGGGCCTGAGAATCATGTGATCTGCAAAAAAGACTCCAAGCTCTGTATAATAAACACTTTATCTACTGGAGACCTGCATGGTGCTGCAGAGACATGTCTTTCATTAAACGGATGCAAACCCTTGTTATCTTTGCACACATTCACAGACAGCAATGCACACACAAACTAACATATACACACACACAAATTGTGGGTGTGGCACAAAGCCACCAATGTTTTAATGGCTAATAAGTACAAAGGCTTTATTCCTGACCTTTTACACCCTCTTCAGGAAAGTCTCCATAAAGAGGATTCATGGCTGTTATTTTGTTGGTTCATGCCTGCTGAAATGATTGTGCCCTGTGCGTCTCTCAGCTGTATTAGTTGAGTGTAATAGAGTATGAATCACACTCTCTTGTAAGTGTCTGGATTAAGCACATAAGGGATTTACACAGTCTTCTTCCATTATCCGTCTGCCCACTGGGCTGCCTTGTCCATTTGTGTTCATACACTGTGTGCGTGTGTGTGTGTGTGTGTGTGTGTGTGTGTGTGTGTGTGTGTGTGTTTTCATGTGCATCTGTGTTTATAGGTGTTTTTGCATACTGTGAGTGAATGCATGCAAAGCATTTCCATTTTCAACCATTCACATTTTCACTTACCAGAAAGAGCAGCAGTAAAAAGCTGCTTTGAACATTAAATTCAACAGTTGATGTTCTCTGCAGGTTATTCCATATCACACCCCAGGGTTGGTCTTGGGGGTCTATTTCATGGCATTTCCAGTACAGAGCTCTGAGATTGGAAATGAAAAAAACAGCCAAGGACTTTCTTATTATCAGAAAAGCAAAGGGATACTACTGTGGCCCCCAAATTGTGTTGCTGTTTTGGATCGGTGTGCGTGCGTGCGTGCGTGCGTGCGTGCGTGCGTGCATGTGTGTAGGTGTGTGCTTTGGGACTTGTCTTGCTGAACGTGGCAAATTCAGATGCACATGCTGATGGGAGCACTGAGATGGTGAGTGTTTCCAAAGTGCCATTGGCAGTGTGAGAAAGGAGAGATGTCTCAGCTGCAAACGCCTTTGAGCACAGTTGGTTTCAGATTAATTTTTCTTGCTGCCTGTTGGGAAGAAGAAGATGGGGATTAGGGTACACAGTTGCTCAAAAATACAACCTCAACTTGCCAACTTTTTGCATACATTGCTCTGTTATGAAAAAATATCTGGTTTTGTTCTTCATGGCAACATACAATAAATTATGTATATTAAGTCCAACATCTTTATTTATGTAAAAACATTTCAAGTTCCAAATAATTCAAATGTTAACGTTTTATTGTGAAGGCAGTGCTGAAAATTTCTCTTCTAGTGGAAAAAACAAAGGTTTTTGTGACTTATTCATTGCAGTCTATTGAAAAAAATGATAACCTTTCCACTTATATCATACAGAATAGATTCATATTACAGACTTTTTGTATACGCTGACAACTGTCCAAAAAAATCAGCTGAATCTATAATGTTTGTTGTCTAATTCAACAGACTGTTGTCTGTGCACATGTGCCTGAATGTATTGTATCTCCAATAGTGTCACTTATATCTTCTATTAAAGTCAGCATAAATATAGTTTTTCAAAGACAAATGCAGCAACTGACTTCATTACAGTCCTTTGAGTGGTGTCGGTTTCGCCGCTGTTGTTGTTTAATGCCAGGGCTCAGGCTCACCTCCAAGACGTTTAGTCAGATGAAATAGACTCCTCTTGTCTTCCGTCCTCTCAAAGGTGCTCCAATGGCTGTGAAGAGTTGTTTGAATTTCAAATAAGTCATTGTCCCGAAAGTAGCCAATTATGTCCTTTCCATCACTTACCACAGAGGGACTTCAGCTTTGGCAGTGAGAAAGATGAGCACTATGCAAGAGGGATTCTCTCTTTTATAAGATCTATAAGAAAGAGGCTAATACTTCTTCACAAATTGCTCTTTTGGTTTCATGCAATTCAAGAACTTATAATAGCTTTATTTCCTGGATTGAAACATTTTGCAATAAGGCATAATTACAATGTATTTGTTATTCCCGTACTAGATAGAACCAAAGTGTAATTACTTTCCAGGTTAAATTAGCAGGCATATTTAGTGGACAGCCTACAGTACTCTCTTGATCTCTTCCCTTTTATTTCATTATCTGTCCACCCCCGCCTTCCGAAGTCTTGCAAAAGATTGTGGTTTACCTGTCCTTTATCATAAAGTATTTGCTTAACAGCAATCATTTGGTAGACTTGAATGCATATAGCTTTGTCAAAAATGCAGCGGCACATGTATCAGCAGATGTATGGACACAAAATATGCTGCATGTATTTTTCAGATAGGGTGTCACTGGTTACTACATTAGGGTGTGGGTCATTTTGTCATAGCAGAGAGAATGGGTGCTCTGCAGGATAAAACAGTGACACTACTGGCTTCATGGTAGTGCGGTTGTTCTTTCTTCAAGGTCATATTTCAAGAGTCTTGGGTTTATTTTGGATTTTATTGCATCTGTATTCAGTCTTGACTCACTTTCTGACATAAGGGAATTGACCACAAGACTGGTTCAGCATGCACATGTACTGGCAACTCTTCCCCTTGTTTACATTATCTAATTACAATTTCTTTGTTGTTTTTTACCCTTATTAGATCTAAAAGTCTCCTTTTTGAAGGAATCAAAAGGTTAATTTAATGATTTTGAAAAATAAAAATGTATATGTTTATATGTATGTAATATCAGGATTTCTTTGTATACAACTGACATGACAATTTGGCAATTAAACTATCCAAACATCAACATGGTTTGCAGTTATAGTGTTTGACATAATTCTAAAGAAATGCTTGATTTATGTTTAAAAATGAAAATTTTGAGCACACATTTATGATGTAATTGAGGACGATTGTATTTGGCTCATGCTGTTTCATGAAAAAGACAAACTGACCATCAAAAGGTCACAATGACTATGAATATAACCTTAGTCTGAACTCAGTGAGTCACCACGCACATGCATTGATTCATTAGTACAATTGTTATCTGCAGCATTTTTAGTAGGGATAGACCGATTATCGTCGTTGTTTTTTGGCCGTTTGCAGATTATCCGTATCGGCGTTTTATTTGCCTGATAACCGATAAAGTTAATTCATTAAAAAGTGCGCTACTTTGGCTCCGTACCGCTCTGTGTCTGTTCCTCTGCTTCGGTTTCACTCACCACTGAGTCTGACTTAATGTGCCACCCACAACTCTATCTGACTATCTTTTACTGTGTATTATGTTGAAAGTTTCTAATTTAAACTAAGTTTTGTGATGGATTTTGTAACATTCCCAAATCTTAATTTTGACTTAAAGATTTTAAGTTAAGATTTTTTTTTTTAAAGATTTTTTTTTAAGAATTTTTAATTTTCACAGTAAATGCAATTTGGTTCCAAATATTGGTTATTGGTTTTATTAACTAATAATAATCAGTATCGGCCTTGAAAAACCAGTATCAGTTGATCCGTAATTTGTAGTGTAAGGAAGGTAATAAGTTGATGTTGTTTGCAAAATTACCAAAGTGCCTCCTATACCTAGTGGACATCTCTGCCTTCACTATGCCATCTGCAGATTGATTGAATCTGTTTAAACATTAAGATTAGTGTTCTGGGTGAACAGCTAAGGGCCAACTGCTCGTTTTTAGGCCCCGAGCTGCTAAATATGAAGCTATTCGGTCCTCAGATGTCAAATATTCAGCTGTCTGAATCAATTTGCTGGCTGTTTATGCTTGTGTGAGCGCATGTTTGTGTGTGTGTATGTAGGTGCACATGTACGTGTGTGCATGTGAAATGTCAAGCATTCCACCTCTCCAGTATGCAACCATGAAAGCTTTGATGCATTCAGGGTATCTGTGCCTGGGCAATTTAGGGGATAGGCTTTTAAAAGTTTTCCAAAGTAAATAACAAAATAAGAAATGCCTGACAGACTTTTTATTAAACACGTAGCAGAACTTTCTCTCAAAACTTAATCTTAGCAGGAAAGTTAAACTTTTGAGACAGCTGTCTTTTTTATCCTGGAAGAGTGCCTCTATGAAACATCCTTTCATATCGTCCTCAAGATTGGTACGGTGTTCTCTGTAATAGAAAAAAACTTGACTGTAAATCTCCAAAGATCCCTAACAAGTCCCCTCTCCCCAAGACAAGCACCATAAAACATGAGAGGAAGAAAAAGAGGAAAAAGGAGATGGAATGTAGGCCTTGGTGGGATAAAGGGGAGGAATTAAGGAGGCGTTTTATGAGAGCTTTCAGACGCAGTTATCACCTCCGAAAGACACAGGCAAACTTTACTTTGACCTTGAGCATTCTGCGTCTTCTTTCTTTGTCGCCTCACTTTGCACATGTCTTTGTTTGAGTATAACATTCAGCTTTTGATTAAAAAGAAAGCTTTTTCTACATACTTTGCAATGTATTTATAGTTGCTGACAGGTATAACAATTACAGGCAGAGATCTATGTGTCGCCTATGGATCAGAGAAACTGGTGTCAGATAAATGTCAGCTTTGTTTCCGCTGTACAGCTGAAAAGAGTAAGAGACTACATTGTCAAATGAAGCAATATATCCAGTAATTACTGCCTTTATTAGTAGAGCCACTTATCATCTAGGAGGTATAGCGAAAAATACCTGAGGCAAATGGGAATAATTAGCTCACTCTTAGTGGCAGGCTTTTTCTTTCTCTCTTCCGGGAGAAAGTTCCAGAGCACAGACTTGGGGGAAAAGAAACCATATTTTATAATAGATTTTCAAAATGAAAATGTGGCTCTACCACCACTGTCCACTTTCTTTCAAATGCTTTTCAAAGTCATTTTTGAAGGATAGCTGTAGTGGGTATCCTAGAAAAGTCTCCGTATAGACCAAGGTGCTTGTTCTTCTATTTTGGAGCCAGAGGGGGAAAATGTATCCCTCTGCAAAACACAATAGGGTTTATAGGCAGGAGCTGTCTCCTCACTGACCTGCTTCTCACAAGGACTTAATGAAGTAGGGCTGGTGGAGGTGTCCCACTGAACTCGGCATGGCAGGTAGAAACTGATGAAAGGAAATCATTTCTGTCACAGTAGAAAATCTCCACAAGCCAATTACTGTATGGAGTATGGCACATTTTACATTTTAAAAAGCTGGTGGGCCTTTCGGAAAGGTATAACATGTAATGGAGGTTGAGAAACGGCTGAGATACAGAATATACATTAAGCTTTTCAATAAACATTGCATTCTGTTGCTTCTCTCTCTCTCTCTCTCTCTCTCTCTCTCTCTCTCTCTCTCTATCGCACCCTCACACTCACACACATACACAGACCAGCTCAAGTCTCCAGATGGGTTGTTGACAAGAAAAAGGAACAGTCACATCCACACACAGGCAGCTGAATGTATATTCTGAAATTTGCACTTTTCTCATTATAAAAGTGTGTCAGTTGAATGAACAAACACCTGCCAAGGTTCTATTCTAATACATACTGTCCCTCGATAGACAAATGGATAGGGAGGGGAGGAAGGAGGGGAGGCCAGTGGAAAGGCTGGGAGAGGAAAGGACACGAGGGATAAAAGGGCTAAGTGAAATGTGCAAACATGATAGCCTTAAAGTGAGTGAGTTTGGAGTCATGACTGTTTGCTTATGCATGCACTCTGTATGCCAATACAATAAACACATCCTTAATGTACAAATGTAATTACCCTTCATACACACATGCCCGCACACACTATGGTTACTCACCTGGTGCTTTTAATGATGGAGAGAAGCCGTAGGAAAACTGCTAGATATGCAGCCAATTTAGATATGTAGGTATGTGCTGTATGCCTACACAGCACACCATAATACAGCTACACGGTGATGTGTTGCATTTTAGTGAGACTCTGGCAATATACTGATGAATCACGAAACCATCAGCTGTGTGATAACTTTCATACCTGTAGTTTGGTTTCCTTGGTCTGAAACAAGTGGACAAAGAGATTGCCATTAAGCTGTTGTGGGATCCACACACCAAGTGTTGTAAACATGAATAATTTATTTGACAGTTTGGGAGCCCTATGTCATCCCTGCATCATAATGTTAATAGCAATCAAAATGAAACAGGCATTTACAGCATGTTAATAGCATTTACTACGTCTGACTGTGTCATAGTCAGATGTGGATTCTCAACAAAAAGACCAAACCCCATAACTAATAATCGGGTTTGAAGCAGGGGAAAGGTTGTTGTGTCATGTTTTTGTGACTGTACTTGTGGGTATTCATGAGATGCATTCACAAGATACAGTACAGTATGAAAATTTGGAAAACAAATAATTAGCAGGATGTTTAAAAAAAATAAAAATAAAAAATTGTAAAGTAGGAAGCATCTTTCATGGGATAAAAAGTTAGGCCTGCAGTGAGAGGAAATGATCTGGTGGAAATTTCCATACACACTTTTTTATTTTATTAACCTGGTACTCAATAATGTTTCAAAGATTATGATTGAATGTAACATCATACTTTCAAGAAGACTATTTCACTGGCTGACTGAATGTCTTCCCTTTAGAATAAAAATGTCACTTTAATTTAATTTGAAAGAAACAAAAAATATTTAACCTTTTCTCTGTGCAGCGTCTCTCTGTCTCACTTTTCCTTCTCAAAGATGTGCCTTTCTTCTCATCCTTTTTAAAAGACAGCTGACTTTTCCCCTCTCTGTTCTGTCCCTTTCGGAATACTGTTAGGGAACAGAGAGCCTTGTGGCTTTGGTGTTATGGCCGTTTACGCTCTGTTATCTGATCGGTCATGGCTGCATTCAGAGGAACCTCAACATGGCCTATAAGCCGACGGTCATCAGCCGTTGTAATAACATGAGGAATCTTTCCGCCCCCACTGGGTTTCTGAATATCTAACTGCATCTGCTTTGGCAAACTCATAAAATTGTCATGTCTCAAGGTATTGTGTTAGTTCTGCTGAGATTAAGGCAAGCAAAAGTATAAAAGACAACTCTCTCTCTTTCTCTCTCACGCACACACAAACTGTAAGCTCCTTTGTACTTCAGCAGCAAAATAGACACAGGTGTATTGACCATTTGTTGCAGTAACAAATCAAAGATTGATGCTGAAGTGCAGCTTTGCTTCCTGTCTCTCTTACTATGTACACAGACAGACACAGATTAAGGCTAAATGAGCAAAACATATGTTTGTACATTCAGTAAGTAGTTATTGTGGAATACAAATCCTCCACTCTTTGTTGTTGTCGACAGTGCCGTCCTCCATGAACACATTCAGGACTGACGGCACTAATGGACTCTAATGGATGGCAGGCAGCTGCAGCACCTTCACAGACAGGTAGCAAAGGATACATTTCTCTCCTCTGCTCTCTCTGTTGATTTTCCAACCTTTCACTGGGCATGGAATGAGAGACAGGAGGCTACATTGCTCCTGAGAAGAGGGAAAAATAGAGACCTTCTTGTTTATTTCTAAAAAAATCCTATAAACCAATTGAGTGATGTGTTGTGTGTGTGTGTGTGTGTTCACTCCTTTCTTATTTTGCATAAGGATGGTCTTTGGAATCTCCAAGATCAGCTGTAAAGTCAACATTTGCAAAATATTTCAAGTGCAAAATCAAAACAAATCATGAAACCTTGGTATTCATGTTTTAAAGCAGCCATATTATGCTCATTTTCAGGTTCATAATTGTATTTTAAGGTTGTACCAGAATAAGTTTACATGGTTTAATTTTCAAAAAACACCATATTTGTGTTGTACTGCAGTGCTCTCTCTCACTGCTGCAGATCCTCTTTTCAGCTGGTCTCTGTTTTAGCTACAGAGTGAGACCTCTTTTCTTCTTCTTCTTCTTCTGTACTATCTTTGATTGCACTGCACATGCCCAGTAGCTCAGATGTAGATCATGTCAGCTAGCTAGCTCCATAGACAGTAAAAGAAAGGCTGTTTCTACAACTTTGGTCAGTTACAAGGCAGGATTAGCTGGGAGACTTCTAAATGAGGGCGCACATGTAAGTAGTTCTTTTGTAGATTATGGTGAACTTGTGTGTGTTGTAGTAGTGCTTTGCTATTGAGAACGAGGTAGCATGCTAGCGTTAGCATGCTAGCGTTAGCCATAGCGTTAGCATGCTAACGCTACGAGCTAATGGTTGCGGTTAGCCTGCTCGTTTCGGCTTGTGACGTCACAAGCCGTGCCGATTTTGAACAGCTCACCCAGAGACTGAAGGCAGGACACATTCAGAAACCGTATCTCACTCTAAACAGCATGGATGGATTTTTTTCAAAGTTTGTATGTGTGTGGAAGCACCAGAGACACAAAATAACACCCCAAATCCCAGAAAAAGTGATTTTTTCATAATATGGGCACTTTAAATATAAATGTATATATATATATATTAGGGCTGTCAAACAATTAAAAAATTTTAATCGTGATTAATCGCTGAATTTCTATAGTTAATCGCGATTAATCACATATTTTATCACATGATTAAAATTCTATTATTTTGCATTTCAGAACAGCTTTTAAGTACATATTAACAATCGAAAGCAATTTCTACTAGTGTATCTTGATTGGGAATCAAATGAATGCAAAGAAAGTACTTTATGAACTTGATTTTAAGATTTGTAATTATTTATTTACTGTAAACAAAAGAAAAATGTATGAATCTGTCATTATTGCACAATTCCTCCAAGTACCTAAATAAAAAACTAAAAATCCCTATCCTTACTAGAGTCAATATAGTGTTTAGTAACTCCTAAATAATGTTGATTACTCACTGACGTCCAGTGATCACCGGTTAATGAGACAGCGTTTGCAGCACCTTGCAGCTGTTCCAGTGTGGCTGCTTTCTCCGTGTCGTACAGGCTGTGTATCCGTGAAAACTACTGTCCCCCTCGACGGCAACGAGACAGGTCAGAACATGCCAACCGTAGTACGTCTTTAAGACCCGAGTCTTCTATGATGCTGACAGGTCTGCAGTTAGTTGCCACCCATTTCGCAAGAGCTGTAGTAATTATTTTGGGATTTGGTTTCATCCACAGGTCGGCAAGTAGCACTCTCCAGCATGCTAGCGGGTAGCATCACGTTAACTGTACTATGCTTAGCTCTGTAGGTGGTAGCTCAAGCTTGACGTGCTTCGGTGATATTTTAATTCGGCTTTACACAACGTGCATATGGCTTTCGACTTGTCTACGAGCCGTCCAGGAGTTTTGGAAAATAAAAAGCTCCATTCAGATTGTGTTGCTGCTGTGTTTCTCCATCAAGCAGCAGGATGTGTTAGGAGGAGGTGGCAGCTTGATGATAAGTAACGGTGATGCAAAGGGTCAAAATAGTAGCCTGTTAGGCACGACGCGAAGCCGAGTGAAGTGTAAAATAAATTAATAAATGCGATTAATGCGATTAAAATTTTTTTATCGCATCGCGATTAACGCGTTAACGCTGACAGCCCTTATATATATATATATATATGTCCCATTTAAATTAAGTCCAACAAATAAGCTATAAAACTATCAGAACTAAGAAGAATTTAAAGACAGAGCCATTCATGTGGGACTTTGTTTTTAAGGTTTTGTTCATTTGATTAAAAAACAAATGTTCTGTATTTTGACTTTATTATGGCATCCTTACCAGTTATATCACAATTGCATGGTTATATACGACACCTTTCATGTTCGTTTGTTTTTAAATCCACCCTTCCAGGGAGATCAGGATGTTCCTGCTTTTTGGCATCTAAACTACCCTGATCTCTGCCTGTAACCACTGAAAAAAAGCAGAAACAACACTTAAAGCTGTGGTAGGCAGTTTAGTTGTTGGGCAAAAATAATTGTTCAGCATATTGTAATTCAAGTGGTCTGAGAGAAAACTCAAAAATCTGAATGATCATAATCTTCAAATTCAATAAAACTGGAAATCTTTAGTATTACTATTACTATTATTATCTGTGTTCATTACCATATAATGCAGTAGATGATTGACAGGGAGTTTTGATATTACTAGTTAAGTCACGTTTCAGTTAGGCCCTCTTGTTATAAATGCAGATGCAACATCATCACAGCTTTACTGAGTTTTCATTACCTTGCTTAAGTAGACCAACAAGTCAAATAACTATGTATCTGTCCCTCAGTCTCACACAAACAACTTCCCAGAATGGGCTGTTGAAGAAAGCGAAGGAAGAAAGTAAAGCTGCATCACCACAACCAGCATGCCAGCAACAGTAAATGTATTTTCTGACATTTGCCTGCTCATACTTCCTTGCCCAAAGCAAATACGACAACAGTTGAAAAGAAGCATTGTTTAACTTGTACACATTCACAAGTTAGTGGAGCAGCCTGAGTCGACAGAATGAGGTCTGTGGGGGTAGGAGGAAGGAGACAAACTGGCAGAAAGAAATAAAGAGGCAAAGAGAATCTGTTCTTTGTCTAGAATCAGTCAAAATAATCTATTCTTTGTCTTAGTGTGTTCTTTGATGAGACAAGGTGTACACATTTTGTGCATGAAATAGCTATCTTTTTCAGGACAGGTCTCGTCATTAACTGAACTGCCAGTGCGTTAGAATAGATCCAATTCGGTGGTCTTGCATTGATGGCAATGTGTACTTATACACACACACGCATAAAAACAGGAATGTACTGTCACCCGTGCCAAGCCTAAAGATATGTCTTGTGCTCATATCAATGTGTCAAGCCTGCTCAGGCTCAGTACACAGCATGTAGAGATAACCGGTGTTGCGAGGGACTGGAAGGGACAGAACAAATGCAATAATAAATGAAAGAGAGCAGCTGTCGTTTAGCCAAACTGATTACAACTCTACTGCCTTTTACTGTAGGTGTTTAGCGTGGAACCGGCAAAGCAAAGCTATTCATCCCTCGGCAGACCAAATGACATGAGATAGTGTGCTCGCTGACATTTCTCTACATTTGTCAGTTCTGTGATCATTGCAGCAATGCATAAACAGACGCTATAAAAAGAATGCAGCTTATGTGCCGAAAACCACCTTTCTTAGTCACCTCAAGGGGCTATAGACATTTACTAGGGACTGACAAATTACGTCCTTCGTAAATAACACTTTATATTTATTTTATTTTTTTTTATAGATCTTTTTAATTGATCACATGTTAAGAGTATAAAGTAATTAGGGTTTGCATTGTAGTTTGAGAAAAGGTTACATGCTGGTTTAAAGCTGATGATGTTGAATCACTTTCAGTGTTTTAGATACCTCTCGTTTCTCACCACCCAACCAGCCACTTTTTAAAGTATTCTACACACAGATGTAATGGCCCATTACTATTGAAATCTTTTTGGAGAGGTTACAAAACCAGGGTGCTCTACTTTTTATATGATATCTCCCAAATTACGATAAGATAAGAATATTCTTTCATGTGACCTTACATAAAAGAAAATATAAACACTTGTATACAAATAATAATAAAGCAAAGTAGCCTTGGCTACTCATATTAAATACATTTTGTAGAAAGGTGTTGTACTTGCAAAAGGAAGGCTTGCATAGATCTCTTGAGCAGCCAAGGGCACAAACCTTCTCACAGACAGAATGAATGTACTTGTTATTGCACTCAACAATCCACATAGTCTTTGTTTAATGTACAAACCAGCCTTTTTTGCGGTTTTGTTTTCTATATAAAAATGCACCCCTTTGGATACAACAGGCAGGAATCACATATTTTTTAAGGTGTTACCACGTTCTGAAGATCTTTTTCTCACTCTCACAGACATAAAGTAGAAAGTCTACTTCGAAGACCATGGAGTATCTTTCAACAAGTCATCCAATTTCAGCAAATCCATTTCAACCCTCACATCTTGCCAAATTCTCATTAGGCCTTTTTCTCAGCCTGTTATTGCAGTATTGATTTCCATTCCTGTTATGTCTTTTGGAAGATTACATTTTCATATAAGTAAAATGTCTACAAGGGTTTCCCCCAGAGAAGACTGAGTGAGTTTGGTTCACTGTAGAGGTGTATTGATGCATTTTCAGATTCAACAGAAAGTTCAGTTTTGAGGTCACATTGTGATATGATTATTGATTAATTATGCATTTAAATATATTCATGCATACAGTATTTACAGTATTTGTCAACAACATGCACATGTTTAGCAGCATACAATAGAAGGACAGCAAAATATTAACATACCACTGATCTCTCTTTTCCATTTTGCAGTTTCCTGCTGTTGCTATCTCACATTCGTTAATGTCTCTCAGTGTGCCTCCTCTACACTGTCTCTTTTGCTTTCCCTCTGTCTATTTGACTGTGTTGGTGCATAGCATGCCCCTATAGACATAACATGTAGAGAATAGACATCAAGCTTCACATAGTTTCTAGTTTGAAATGTTTACTAACTCTTTGTCTGTCTCTCTGTCCAGCTTTAAGGGACAACAGGATTGAGCTGGTGCATGCATCGTGGTCAGAGTTGACCATCAGCATCAGTGATGTCACTCTGACGGATGAAGGCATGTACACCTGTTCTCTCTTCACCATGCCTGTCAGAACAGCCAAAGCCTACCTGACTGTTCTAGGTAAGTAATATTTAGTATTTAAAGGAAATGTTAATTTGCGAATACACATAAGATACAGTCTGTAATAACAGTTTGTCGGTGTACTCACCTTTCCTCAACATCAATCTTTCCTGCCTGGTTTACCATAGTTAAGAAAATCCTACATTTCCCAGAAGTAAACAACAGGGGTTGCTTTCAGTTTGGGAGCACACATTTGTAAAGAAATAAAAGTAGTAGATTAGGCAGAAGAAAAGAACAAAGAAAAAGTTGCATCCCTCACTTATCCACATTTATCGTGGCTGCAATGCCTTATGGTCTACGTAGGCTACTATTTGTGGAAAATGATGGTATTTTTTGCATCTTCTATAGTAATTTATGTCTACAGGATTGTTTAACATGAAGAATGCTTCAGAGAGAAGCTCTTGTTCTTTGAATCATAGGAGCTGACCAATAGTAGAGCCCGACCGATAAAGGATGTTTAAGGCCGATATCGATACAAATATTTGGTGATTTAAAAAGCCGATATTCCGATATATCGGCCAATATATTTTTTTTTAAAAATTCCAGAAACGCGTCACAAAACATAAACAGATTTCCCTAACATTAGTTATTTGTAGTTATTTATGAGTCCTCACTAAAATAATATGATAATGCAGTTTAAAAATAAACTTGTTTGTTTTATTGTCACAACAGAACAGAGGAACATCAAAATATATTAAAGTTCTGATTAATAAAATGTATAAAAATACAAACTTAAGATATGAAACTTAAAGGGTTAAACACAAGTGTTGCCAACAGGGACGTTGTAGAGCGCCCGCCGATTTATTGGTCGGGCTCTAACCAATAGACCTGTTTTTCACAACAGACATTTTGACATGTCATAGTAGGAAAAGCACAGGTGTATTTAAATACATTAATGATAGCTAAATTCTACTTAGGAGGTGGTCCTGGTATTGTTCATGCTGGCTCACTGCAATAGCTTACTGGGACACTTAATGGAACTGAGCCATTTTTAATGTTATCAATTTCATCTGCACTTTTCCTACTATTACAAATGAACATTTCTGCTGTGAAAAAGGTCTATAGTATAAACTGTTGAGTGTGTACATTTTAGACCTTAAAACAACAATACGTCACCAAACAAAAACGACAAAAACGTGTTGAAAGGTTTTAATGAAATTACGTGGAAAGTTAGGCCATGGGCCAAGGGAAAAGAGAGTATTTTTTTGGTTCAGATCCCAGAATATTTCAAAGGTTTGTTAAAAATGCAACACTTGAAAAAAAAAAATACTCTGGCTACTGGCACATGTATGCAATGATTTTATCAATATGTGAATTCCGTTTTGTGTGTACGTTAATTTCAAAACATTATTACTAAAATGAAACCTCTAGACAATTCTGCAATCTTGGTGGAGGTGAAGTTTTGAGTACTTGAGTAGTATTGTTGTGTTTTTTGGTTGATTTTTAAGTTTAAATAATGTATTAGTTTTGCTTTTGTTTAAAAAAAAAAAAAAAAAGAACAAATTGGCTATGGTTACAAATACAAATACAAATACAAATACAAATACTTACCATCATCTGCAGACAAATGTAAACATACTGTTGGGCCCTCTAGTAATGTTTGTGTTGTGATCATCGCCCCACACAAACATTGTCTCATTTCCTTCCACTGGGCTTATTATTTTGCCAATTAGTTTCCGCTAATGTTAATAGATGTCCTAGTGCACTCCAGGACCATTAGCTGGCTCTCTGTGTTAACAAGCATTCAGAGAATTAGAGACATTAAAGGCTTCTGCTCAATAAGGATATGGAGAAAATTATTTTGCAATACTGAACAATAGTTAATGGTGCAAGCCAGGAAACATGGAGGGAGATTTAATAAACATACAAAATGTTCTGGGAATGGCCTGGTTTATCTGCCTCTGTTTCAGGACAGTGAGTGCTGGGAATGAAAACAAGAACACATTGAACAAATACTAAACTGTTAAATAAATGTTCAATCTTCACATTCAGATCTTCTCAAAATATTTTGGATAATCAATACAAACGTGCTCATCTATTACCCACAAATTGAATTTTCAAAACACTATAAATACAATTCAATTCAATTCAATTCAATTTTATTTATAGTATCAAATCATAACAAGAGTTATCTCGAGACACTTTACAGATAGAGTAGGTCTAGACCAAACTCTGTACTTTACGAAGCCCCAACTATTACAGTGGTTGCCTCAAGAGCAAGCATTAGCAGTAGCTATAGCGACAGTGGCAAGGAAAAACTCCCTTTTTTTTGTTAGGAAGAAACCTCGGACAGACCCAGACTCTTGGTAGGCGGTGTCTGACGGCACCAGTTGGGGGAGTGGTGAATGGTGGCAATAATAGTCATAATAAAGATAGTGAAGCAGTGATCACAATGGTAGTCGTAGTAGTTCATGTCATAGTAGGGCACAGCAGGGCGTTACGGGGTGTAGTGTGGCACAGCAGCCTGGGTGGACGCGGTTGGACGCGGCAGGACGCAGTCGGACACTGCGGGGAAACGTAGAGCGTAGCAGGGTGTAGTAAGTCCATAGCGTCAGCTGCACCCAGGACCCCGGTGTAGGTGCCACCCAATTCCAAGGCGATGTTCTGGGTGAAGAAGAAGCAAAGGGACTCCGGGGAGAAAACTCCCCAGAGATAGGTTAGTAACATGCATTTCTGGGACTAAGATGCACACAAAAGGAGACAAGTGAAAAGAGAGAAGAGGGAGCGGCTCATTGTGTCCTTGGAAGGAGCTTCCCACAGCAGTCTAGAGTTATAATAGTATAACTAAGAGAGGCAGGCTAAAGAGAGGGGCCCTGGACCGGGCTCGTACTCTCCCCTGCCGGAACGGGCTTGTACTTCCTGCCTCCCTCTACTCTACTATGCTGCAACTCCTCACTCCCTAACTATAAGCTTTATCAAAGATGATGGTTTTCAGTTTATTCTTAAATGTGGCGACGGTGTCAGCCCCCCGAACCCAAGTTGGGAGCTGGTTCCACAGGAGAGGAGCCTGGTAGCTGAAGGCTCTGGCTCCCATTCTACTTTTAGAGACTCTAGGAACCACAAGTAGCTCTGAGTTCTGGGAGCGTAGTGCTCTAGTGGGACAATAAGGTACTAAAAGCTCTTCTATGTATGATGGTGCTTGACCATTTAGTGCTTTGTAGGTCAGGAGAAGGATTTTAAATTCAATCCTGGATTTTACAGGAAGCCAATGCAGAGAAGCTAATACAGGAGAAATGTGATCTCTTTTGTTAGTTCTTGTCAGAACACGTGCTGCAGCATTCTGGATCAGCTGGAGGGTCTTGAGGGACTTATTTGAGCAGCCTGATAGTAAAGAATTACAGTAGTCCAGCCGGGAAGTTACGAATGCATGGACTAGTTTTTCAGCATCGTTTTGAGACAGGATGTTCCTGATTTTGGCAATGTTACGAAGATGGAAAAAGGCTGTTCTTGAGGTTTGTTTTAAGTGGGCGTTAAAGGATAGATCCTGGTCAAAAATGACTCCTAGATTTCTGACAGTAGTGCTGGAGGCCAGGGCAATACCATCTAGGGTAGCTATATATTTAGATAATGAAGTTCGGTGGTGCTTGGGTCCCAGCACAATAACTTCCGTTTTGTTTGAGTTCAACATCAGAAAATTGTGGGTCATCCAGGATTTTATATCTTTAATGCACGCTTGAAGTTTAGCTAACTGACCGCTTTCGTCTGGCTTGATTGACAGATATAATATAAATACAGTTATAAATAAATGACTATAATTATTCAAATATGAATTATAGGGTATGAAAACAGTAAGGTTATAAACATCAACGAGACTAGAGTCTACAGCCATGCTAGTGGCTCTGTGAGGCTGTATGTTGGCACAGCTGTGCTTTGAGCCAAATGTCAGCATGCTAACTTTTCACAATGACTACGCTAACAGGCTGAAGTTTAGCATGTGTAAGGTTTTACCATGTTTACCATCTTAGTTTAGTGTGATAGCATTCCAGCATTTGCTAATTAAACTAAACACAAAGTACAGCTGAAGCTGATAGGAATATCATAAGTTAGCAGTTATTTGGTCATAAAACAAATTACTGGAACATTTTGACCCGTTGGTGGGGCTAGATGTAAAGTGGTCACCAAAGTTATTACAGTTCATCGTGAGGGACACATGAATGTGTTCAGTAAATGTTTAATGGTTATCCATCCAAGAGTTGTTGAGACATTTCACTCAAAACCACAAATGTGAACCTCATGGGGGCATTGGAGGAAAAGTCAGGGGATCACCAAGGTTATAAGAATTCATCCACTGGGGGCCATGAATGTCCGTACAAAATGGCATGGCAATCCGTTCACCAGATATTTCAGTCTTGACCAAAGTGGTGGACCCACCGACAGACTGACATTGCCATCCCAAGAGCCACGCCACTAGCTTGGCCAAAAAAATGCTCAACATGACAGGCTTTAGCATTACAGATACACAACACAAAAGTGTCATTATTATTAGTAACTGACTTTGATTTTGGTTCTAAGTAACTTCTCATAAACATGACTTCTCTAAACTTTGAATAAAATGTGTGATTAGCATAAAGAAATGTGACCACAATGGCCACAGGCAACATTAGTGATTCAGTGAACAGGAAATTTCACCTCGCATTAGAAATCTAGCTCTCCTTTCTTTTTCACGTCTTCAAAACGCTGTTGGTCATGCTTAAACAGTCATGCAACAGCACAAATACCCCTCAGCATGTATAAATCCAGAACGCACAAATGAGCAGAGAAACATGCACAGTTAAGGGGAACGTGACTGTATAAGATGAACATTGTATTTGATCTGTTTTGGTTTGGTCTTGGAGCAAAACCATCAAACACTTCTCTGAGTCAAGCCACACTTACTCATTCACACACACACACACACACACACACACACACACACACACACACACACACACACACACACACACACACACACACACACACACACACACACACAGCACAGCACAGTACTTAATTAGATATAGGGGCACTTCACATACTTGAAACCTATACATTTGCATAGCAAAGCATTAGTTGCAATAGCAGTTGCATAGCCAATTGTATAGCATTCATTCTCCCTTGTGGGGGGAGGGGCTTAGGAGAACGTTTTGGGCTTTAGCAGAAAGGGGGGAGGGACTGAGAAGTTTTTGATGTTCAAATTTTTTGGCTAAGTCCTGGATCTTCCCAATCCTACCTACAGCACCTTTAAGAGGGATAAATCTAACTGCATACTGTATCTACAAAGCAGCAGCCATCGTTAGGATTGCGCATACAGTTTGTTCACAAGGATGGTAAACAGAAAACAGGAGGCCCTTTAAGTCTGGTAATAAACCTTACACGAGGTGGTGAGACAGATGAGGCCAAAGTCAGTCAATGGCATTGACTGACAGACCTTTCAGTCACTCAGCCTGAGGCAGACTTATTGCTCATTGACATTAGAAGGGCAGACTCCACACACGTAAAACACTCATTATAGGAAAGGCCACTAATTAACATTTGCTGTACAACCTCATGGCCTCCTATGTAGTCACCTTTGCTACCCCTAACCCACATTGTCACAAACACACAAAAACATATTTTTCAACTTTCATCACGTGCTAGCCATGAAGAAGTTTTTTTTCTGTTGTTTTCTTCTGTAGCAAATAGTTCTAGTTCAGAGACAGATATGATACAACCTGGCCAAATTATAATTTGGTTGAACCTACCCTTAAAGATGAGGACCAGAGATGGGAGACCATTCACGGCTGTGTCAGCAAGAATACTCCCTGATGTGTTCTCAAGCAGGAAACTGCTCAGGGATGCTGCTCTGTAGTCTGCTGTCTAATCTCCCTGCAGGAACGCAAGCTGGAGGAGAAATTCCAATAAGGCATTACAATATTATTGTTGCATAATGACATGCTGCTGTGTGTGAATTAGTTCCATCGCTGTGATTTCCTGTTCAATCCTTCAGGTGTGCCGGAGAAGCCAGAGATCGATGGCCTGACGAAACCTGCCATGGAGGGAGACCACATCACTCTGACCTGCATGACTCACGGCAGCAAGCCCGCTGCCGACCTGCGCTGGTTTAGGAATGAAAAGGAGATCAAAGGTATGTAACATCTGTATCTGCAGATGCATCACTGCCACTTTAACACAGTGTGTGTAATGTCATACAGACAGTATGTCAAGGGTTTCATTTTTGCTATTTTAAAACATGGCAAATTGATTTTCAAAGATGTAACTCATTTGATTGGACTACATATTTGTTTTTGTTAACATTTTCTCAATGAAGCAATTTATCATAGTACTTACTATAGTTTTAAAAAGATAAAACCATTCTATGCTATTAGTAATGTTGCTACACATTTAGTGATATTTCCAATACCAAGCTATACTGTAGTTCACCTTTAGGGTAAAATACTCAACTAGGCCCACAATTTAAAATGTTATATATGCAGAGACAGCCCCATCTCCATAGTTTTGTCAGAAACGAACAAATATGGATTTTCCAATCCAGCATGGCTCAGACCATGCTTTATAATAAACAAAGCACAAATGTACCATAACATATGAATTTGTTTTAGAATACTATTTTGAATGGGCAGAAAGTATTTTCCATAAAACTGATACCATGAAACTGCTGCAGTGCATCCTTTAACAGTGTGTTTTTGTTCAGAACAAGTTGTTTCTAATAGAGCAGATTCAGCATGTGTCCTCTGGCCTGAAACTGATACATTAACCTCCCTTGTTATGAGAGGGCTGTTCTAAATCACACTGGCTGGACTACACACCACATTTCCACCCTGCTCCTGCTTTGTTCTACTTGATGAACCATCCGCTTTGTAATTGTTTGAACAGGAGACTGAGAGAGAGCGAGAAAGAGAGAGAGTTTTAGAAAAGAGAGCAAGGGATATGAAATGATGAAATTAGGTTTCTGAGGAAGAGAGAAACAGATGCGGTTCTGTATCAAATAAAATGTAGAACCCAGTGGGACAGACTGTCACAGATCATCAGCACGGTTGCAGAACTTTTCACAAAGGTTTCTCTGCTGTTTACAAAGTAGAATAAAGGCAGATAAAAAAAAAATGCAAATCACCCTTTTCTTATTTAAATTGACTGCAAGTGAAACAAATAGATAGGCTTGAGAATCACAGGTTTTCTTTTTCTTATATTAGAACGGCCAAAAAACAATGCAGGTTTGGTAAGACACTATAATAGACACTACAATCAAAATCTTTGTGTAACCCAACAGATCAATGAAACTCAGTGGTGAGAATAACAAGAAGCCAGGTGTTGTACATCCTAAACGCCCAATTAAATGTAGAAGAATTTAGAGTAAAATCACATTTGGGATGCGAAACACACAGACACTTCACAGAGTTCATTTCACTGCTTATATACAAAGGATTAATAAACCACAAAAATCCTTTTTGCCAAAGCATGCATAATTTTTCTTATTAACTTTGCATATTAATGCTTTCTCTTTCTGCTATCAGTACTTCTCTGATATCACAGACAACATTGACTGAGCAATGTACGCCAGATAGAAGACAGACATAGTCATTGTATTCCCATTCTTAAATTAATGTACAATGTGTACAGTTTTTTAAATAACTTTTGGATTGCAGGTCTATAGTAGACATGCCTTAACAAACACCTAGTAACTGAGTTTTCTTCCTCCAAACAGCACTGAACCAGCATGCTTACAGTTTTCCTATCCTTATGCTCATTGACACTGCCAAAACCTCATATGTTTATTACTTGAACATCATTCGGAATACTTGATACTCTCTATAGCCATTATTATCACACTTTTGTTATATAAACAATAATGTTATCAATCTCTCACTCATTAAATGCTGTTTATGAGTAGATTCCCAACTTGCATTATATATTATTATTATTATTATTATTATTTTTATTTTTTTTTTTTTTCTTACATTTTTCTAATCTAACTAATCTATTAGTAAACTAATGTATTATAGTAGTTTGTCACTCCACTTTATATGTCCTCTTGTTGCCCTTCTGAGGAACATGAAGCTTATAGAAGAAGAATATACTCTAATTAGCAGAGTGGGTATTTTCCCTTATAGGGTTATTGTGTCTCTACAGGTGATTATTGTTTCTCCCACTACTGAGAGAAGAGTTTCCTTTAAGGCAATAGAAACATAGCCAGGACATAATGTTCTTTTAATTTAACACAGAAAGCTACCAGGTAGTCAGGGATATCCTTGGTGGTTTGAAGGGAAGGTAGTCTCAAGAGGATACGCCTTCTCATTAAGGTCATATGCTATAATTCTCTCCTCAGCTTGGCACACTACTCCCTTTAATTTGGGTCTTGTACAGTTTTATATCAGTATATTATTCACTGTAACAAGGTTGTATTTCTTTGCCCAAAAAGGACATGAATAGTGTGTTCAATGTCACCCTTCTTCTGAAATCTTGGTAACATTGTCCCAAAACAGAAAGCAGAATCTTGAGACTTTATACAAATGTCAGATTAGACGATTCTTATCAGATGTGCTTTTGGACTCATCAAGAAATTCGATCAGATGGGTGATGTTTCGGCCCTCACTGAATTCACTGAAAAGCTCTCTTGGTGTCTACCAATACACCCTTTCTACCCTGGCTTAAGACCCAACAGCTCAGCCTGCTATCTCACATTAGGGTTTCCCAAGGTCCATATAAGTAAGCAGATAGGCCCAAATCAATGCTGGTTTTGCACACAGTTTTAAGCAGATGTCATGGTATCTTTCCTTTAAATTAACTGTAGTTAGGAGATAATATTGAATCTGTGTCATGTTTATTTAGACTTCCTCAGAACATCCTCTGCACTAACAAAAAAAGCACACACACCGACTCTTGACAGTAAAGACAAAATGCTAATCGGATTTTGACATCACCTCTGATCAAACCAAATCCATGAACATTTATACACATTTTTTCCTTAGTGGCTAACCTTTTCACCATTACCATTTTACACCATAGAAATTATATATAAATGTAGAAAAGTATATATAAATGCTGAAGCCCCTGTTGGTTTCACAGGTGAATGATATAATTGATCCCTGACAAGTAGCTGTTTTTAATTAGCAGTGTGTCACTCAGTGTAATGCATTTGTCAGACTTATTGTTAGAGACAGATTATTCAGGATATGTTTAGTTCAGGAAAAAGTCAGTTCCCTTGATTGTGATTCACACATTTTACACATTCTTTGTCACACCATAAATGCATTTCTGCCACTAATTGGTACACTTTTTTGTATAACCACGTGTGGATTATTATCTGGACTGGTCAGTCTGACTTGTTATATATCTCACCAATGGAGTTTATTTGTGTGCAAGCCACTCTCCGGCTGTTCGACGTTCTTTCCACATTCAAAACCGACAATATAAATAAACATGAAGCAAGCAAACACAAAGGGCAACCCACGTTAATACACAATGTATGTATGCATGTGTAGGTGTATGTGAGTGCACTTGAAGTGTTCATCATCCTGGATCAGGGTGTGTTCAATGTAAAAAAAAAAAAGCCATCTGATTGTGGGTGACCATGCTGGGAATAAATGACAATTGTGACATATTGGTGTGGGATCTGGGGGAATAGAAAAGATTATATTACCGGCAGAGCCACTGGAGCAGTCCATCACCCATTCGCATGCAGTTAACGGACACCCTATGCTAAGTGTGTGTATCTTCGTTTATGTGTGTGAGCAAAACCGACAGATGGAGTAGACAGCCTGCATGTAAGGACATAAGCTTGTGTGTGTGGAATGGAATCCAATATTCTTATTTCTCAGTCTCTTTGTCCCTCAGATCCCCTCAGTCCCCACCCAGTAATGATATATTTCTATCTCAGTTACACACCGTAACCCAGAGAGACCTCTGCCAATATCACCACATGTAGCACTTGTTTACACACCACTGAACCAGAGGGAGCTGTGTGGAGACCAAGAGCAGAGATGAAATGAATATTTATTTCAAATAAGGGTGGGGATGTTCGCTATCGGACTAGTATTATCATACTCTCTGACCTAAACTGTAGAGGTTATTGCTTCATCATGTTTGGCGATAACTCAATTCCAAGGGGGCTTAAGGAAGAAAACACAAAAATTTGATTTGAATTTGCGGTCACGTTGTCAAACTTGTTAGTCAAGGACAAGGAACTGTTACTGCAGACATCCTTGCACTATTTTAGGTCGTTGTTTGCTGACTTTTCAATACACTATCGCTCAAGTCTGCCCGTTCACTGAAGAGTTGAACTGTGACTGAACAACCTTTTTAAATAGTGCTGACTGTTTCTTCATTTATGGGTAATTGTCCTTCCTGTGAGTGAGAACAGAATAATGGCCATCATTATTTCAAGGTTTTCTCTGGAAAGAGCTATTGAGGATAGGGAATAGGCAATAGCTTATAGAGCTTATTTCAAAGAGGATGATGTTGACGTTGATCGGACTGCTAGTGGCACTGTGAACACTAAAATAAGAATTAAGCTCAGTAATTTGAAGTAGTTTTCCAGAAAAGAAAAATACATTTTCAGTCATTTTGAAGGTGTTTGACAACCTTGCACACTACTTAAAAAGTCTGTGTTGGGACTACATTTATACTATCCAGCTCCGTGGGGTGGAGTGGATCAATGACCATTAAAGATGTAATTTCAAGATGGCTCCTGCAAGTCACAGTGGCATGAATAAAAGATGTCTAAGTCACACACACAAAAACGCATATTCACCCTCTATATCCTGTACACATGCACAAGAACATAAGTACTTGCATGCATGCGCACATGCCTGAAATGAGTTCTGTGAAAATCTGTTAGATTTTCATACTAATTAACATCAATGCACTGGGTTAAGATGAGACATCTCTTTGTAGCATCACAACTTTAAGTTAAATAGTTTTTGTCAAACTCTTTAACCACAAGATGGGTAGAATAAAGAGAAAATAAATCTTGAGCATGAATATCTCATGCTCACCTCAACTTTCTTTCTTTCTTTAAACTTGTATCACCTTGATTAAATATGCCCATTTAGAGGTGTATCCAACTTATCCTCTGTCTCTAGCATCATAAGAGACAGATTAACAGACTTAGACTTGAGCACTGGGGCAAAAGAAGAGGAGATCAGATTGCTACACCGACTGCCTATGCCAGTTAAGAGCAACATCCTGGAGGTGGAGCACCTGTCCAGATATAAATGCCAAGGCACCGAGACTGACCAGACCTCTCCTTTTGATGGGCCTGTGAAAAAATCCTCATGAACCCACAGTAGACATTTCTTAGCTGTGAATGCTCAGGGAGTTTCATGTCAGAAAGGACATTATGTAGAGTGTGCCAGGCACTGATAGAAACTCAACAGTGCTCCCTGGTCGTAGTCACCCGTCAGTTAAGCCCAGAGTCCAGCTGGTAAACCAGGTCAGATAGGGGAGGGTGCTTTCAGGCTGCCAACAGGCCCAGCTCCCTGAATGCTGCACGGTAGCCAGAACAAGTGAGAAAAAGGTGGATGGCACACTATAGGATCTCCACACCTCCCTGGAGCTGGAGCCTGCTGTGTATTAGTGCTCTTGTTTAAAATTTAGCCATACCTATTGCTGTGCAGCTCATCTTTTCTCTTTGCATTGTGAATTGAATTATATTGTAGTGTTTTGTACTATTATATATTTTGCTTATCCTCACTCACAAGAGATTTTACAGGCGAATTGTTTTAAATCTTAGATGGGATGCAGTTCAGGGTATGTTGAGTCAGCCCTCCTATATAGCAGGACCCCTGCTGCCAGGATTAGTCAGTTCTGTCGCTGTTGTTGATGATTTCTCCCCCATCACAGAAGTTATCCTGTGTCTCTCTTGTCTGTCCCTCCATCTTATTTTCTTGGGTTGTCCCTTTCTCCTGTGAAATGGCATGAAAGGGTCAGATTCTCACACTTGTACGCCTGTCATTTCCATTTCTAATACTCCAAGGCCCTGTCTTGGCTCACACCAACTACGCAGAGTTCTGATTACCCACTTACAGAACAGTGTGCCGTGAACACAGCCAAATACTGCCAGGCTTTTTGTGAAGGAGAGGTTCCACAGGTGAATATGGTAGGATGGTATGCATCTTTTGTATTTAGAATTTTTTTTTTTAAATGCACACGTTGACAGAGACTGTTTTTGGATATGCTGCATACCCCAACAATTCTTTAGTAAATCATGTAGATTGTGTAGAAATAAGAGAGCTGCGAGAGATGTAATAACAGTATAATGTGAGAGGGCAGTTTTAGACAATACACATGGGGTTTCTGCTGGCTGCACTTACAATGTATATACAGTACATTCATGATGGCAGGCTCAAGAGCATAAAGAAGATGCATTTTTAATTTGCTTGCCAGTTAAAATAAAAATGCAAAGAAAATTCAAGCTGGGTTTTGTCTCTTTTATAAACTGTAAAAATGCCTCTATCCTATATTTGAAAAACTCACTTCTAATATTTTCTTTTGGCGTAAACCACATAGAAAGGCTGCAAAAGGAAGACTCCATGATTGACTTTTTTTGAGAGAGAGAGTTTGATATGAGTACTGAGAGAAACACTGTAGCGTGTATTAAAGTTCTAACACAGAGAAAGCAAGAGTCATGTGAAGTTACCAACAGCTTAAAGTAACTCAGTAGCTGCTATAAAATTGACAACTCTGAGCTTTAATGGCAGCACAATGTCAGCTGCTTCTTTCAGCTGCACTTAAAATGTGATAAGATATTTATAGCCCAATTATACCTTCTCTCACCCACACACATGCACACACACTTTTGTGCACACACACACACACACACACACACACACACACACACACACACACAACCATATAGAAGCCATACAGGTTGACGCACTTTTACAATGAGGTATTGCTTGCTGTTAGACACCTGTTATTATGTTCTCAATGTGGATCTAAGAAGCCTTTGGACCAAATAACGATATTAACGAACTCAAACTTTGTGCAAGCACGTTTTACCCTGAATCACACAGAGGCAATCAGAGAGTCCATTGAAATTGCCATGAGACAAGACATCTTGTCTAAATGGGTCTACAGACATTGAAATCACAAAGCAGAATTATATAGGAAGTGAGTTTCACGATCTCTCCGATAGTTTTATTTTGGAGCGGAGCACATTTACAATAAGGAGCCTCTTAGATAAAAAATGTATGAACTCACTTTGAGAAATAATCTTGTTGTTTTTTTGCTGAAAGCCAACCTAAAATAACAAATAGAGGAGTTTAAGTACAGACAGAACATTAGGTTAGTTTCTACCAGGGCATCTCTGAGTGCCCATTACATTGATTGAAGTACTTAAATTCTGGTCTTGAACGGCATAACATGTGACATGAGCACAATCAAACTGCACAATTCAGGATGATTCATTCAGTCAATGTGTTTTGAATTGACATACTTTAAAAATAATAAAAACACTATAAGTTATTATCCACTTTTCAAACTTGTGCCAAGACAAAAATATAGTTGACTTAGAAACAGCTGTGAAGTAGAAAATGTCACATAACCTTTTTGAAAATTTATTTTTCAGTTACGTCGGTGTGTAATTGAACCTTTCTTTGGTGCAAGTCAGTTTAACCAACTATTCATTGACCCCGATACTAACCTCAACAATAAAATACAAATATTAACAGGGGAATAGAGGAAACAGACTCAAAGAAAGATAGGGTGATTGAAAACAGTATATCTGTGGAAGGAACCTTCTGCAGACAGAAGGAGAAAGACACATTTAAGAGGCAGGGAGAGGCAGTCTATGAGGAGGTGAAATAACTAATAGAAATAGCAGGAGAATGTTTGCAACTGCTAAACATGCTTTGATATTAAAAATGTGATGTCCTCTCTCTCCAGCACTCCACTTTTTCTCACTCTCCCTTGTCTCCTGCAGTTTCTTCTTTGTGAAGAAATCCAGCCATTTCCCTCTATCTTGTTGTCTGGGTGGATGTTGCTAACACTGCAGACCTGTCAGTCATTCATCTCTAGGGGAGGCGGGAAGTGACTGAGCGGAATAGTTGATTGGCAGAATGGAGAGGGAGAGGAGACAGTGGGGTAGAATGCTTAGAAAGTGGAGCAGATGAGCGCAGAGGAGAAAAGGATATGGAGCGTAAACAGTCTTTTTAGGAGATGCAAACAAAGCTGGCCAGCATGAGAGAGAGAGCATGAGACTCTACATACACTGATGCTTTCTTGAATTTGCAATGATGAGAAAAGAAAAAGGGACACAATTTTACAAACCAGGGCAACACCTAAATGCAGAGCCTGGACAGCTAAATACAATATTATAGTATTTTTTCCTCTTCTGAAAAATATCCTGTAGGAGTGTGGATGAGCAAGCTTGATGTGATTTCAAATACTGGCTGCTGGCATGATGTGAGCAAACCAACCACCCCCAAAACACTGGCTGAGCAGATGTGATTGAAAAGAAGAATCTGTTGGGTAAATGCTTGCTTGGTGGTGGATACATGTAAGCACTTAAGTTACAGCTAGTAGGTTAAAGCAGATCTGGCGGTGGTGAGTTGTAAATGTTGGTGTAAGTGTGTAGTCTGGAGGAGGATGGTCATTTGTATTACATAACGCATACTTAACAGTCTATGAATTTAGGAGAACATTCATGTGATGTGCGTAGGCTGAGGCTTCATCAAAAATTGGCATCATCAAATGTTGTCTGGTACCTGAACACAGCCACAGTTCTTAAATTATTAGATATGAATTTGTGCAGATTCTTAGGTAGGCAGTATGATGTTGAAAACTCTGTTCATCTGGACTGTGCGCAGGGCACTCTGACCAGGTAGGAGGAGTGGAGGACCAGGAGTGTCAAGCTCAAGTACAGTGTGACGGGGACGGAGGATGAAAGCAGTGCGGGGTCAACTTTGTGACTAGTAGGCATCACTGCCTTTAGGGATGATGATTTATTGCAAGCCAATAAGTTTTCAAGGACACTAATGTCGTGGTCAAAGATTGGTGTCATGAGGGTCGTGGAACTTTAATCAAATACATTTGGCTTAACTAAGGCCCACATCATTGGGGAGGCTAATGAGGCAATAAGTGGAATGATGTGATCAAGGAGCAAGCCAAATTTTAGGACATCATGTAGATGATTTAAGGAAGCTGGGTTGGAGTAGTTCTCCAATGCCTTGGCAATGATTGGGGTGTTGATGGGTGCAGAGAGGTGGATCAGCTGTTTGGTTGGTATTACAAGGCAGGTGTTGCAGGGTTAGCTCTGAGAGCAGGTTGTACAGATGGAGAGGACTGTGCATAATGATACTTTGCAACAAGGCTGATTGAAGTTATTGGCAAACGTCTGATTGGCCCTGGTAATGTTTTTGTCCTAATGAGGCTGGAAGTGGTTGTCAGGTAGAAGGATTAGAAAAAGAGAAACGTGTTTGGTGAGATTTAGACTTTGTGTGGGAGCAGTGAAGCCCCAGGCAGACATGGTAGGGGAGGCCAGAGGTGGTCAAAAAGGCCTACGGTGTAAATATACACATTACATTCAAAGAGTCCCCGACCTAGAGGTGAGGCAGGTGGGTTTTGTTAAGAGTCCTGCCAAGAATTGGACATGTGCTGTAGAGATGCCAAAGCAGCATCCAGGGAGATGTGTAATGTGAGCTGGGCTGTTTTTTCTCGTTTGATCATGTGTTTAATTATTCATTCTTTTGTTTAAAGCTATTTCATTGCAGAATGTTTACAGGAATAAAGGCATGCATAATTCCCCTAACATGGGCAATAACTATAATGAAGATATCAATGTAAAGATACTGTAGAATTTCCATTTAGGTGCTTGTTACATTGCATGCTAGGCCCTTGTCTATATGTATAGAAGACCCTGGTGTAGTCTGGCTGTGGATGTAAAGCAGGGCTAAGCTGAACACAGGGACATCATTTGATGTGTGGCCCTCACTCCTTGCAAGATAATTGTGCTGCACCTGTGACAGTATGCAACTTTCTCCAAAGGTGCCAAAGAGGTGAATGCAAGTGGGAAGACATTTACGGTGCGGAGCTCTCTGCAGCTGCATGTGGACAGAAATGATGATGGAGTGGCCTACACCTGCAGAGTGGACCATGTGGCACTCACACAGACACCACAGCAGGCTACTGAAGTACTGGAGGTCCACTGTGAGTGTACACACTAAGATATGCACACACTCAAACACAAACACATGGAGTGTACAGACAGAAGCGGAAAAGAAAAATAGATAGAAAGAGGAAGTAGCTACGGATGCTTTTATAGCTGCAGAATCCTGTTAGCTCCAAAAAAGCAAATTTAATAATTTATCATCCATGAAAAACTCAAATTACAAACTCCAGGTGCTGTGTTTGAATCACGACAATGTTCTTAAAATGAAAGATCAAAAATTACAGTTCTTTTTCATCTTATATTTTATCAAAACCTGTCACAGGGTGACATCTTAAATAATTTTATTTCATTAATATTTAGAAAATTATAGGATTTTGTTCAAGGAAAATTCAATGAGAATGACCTTTTTTTTGGTTCATGCTTTTTTACCACTTAAATAAGAATATTTTAGTAAATCATTAAATTATAACACAATAGCAAGATAAAAATGGGATGGTAACTTTAATATGAATATATTCCCTATTGTCAGCCCTCACTTTGAGCCTTCTCTGTCTGTCCTAGATGCTCCACGTGTGCAGATCATCCACTCCCTTGCAGTCCCTCAGGAGGGTCAGTACTTAAAGCTGGAGTGTGTGTCCAAAGGAAACCCTTCGTAAGTCACTCAACTTCTGTTAGTTGATGTCAGCCTTTTAAATGCTTCAGACAGGAACATGAAGCATGCCTTGTTTCTCTTTTATATCCTCTAACCTCCCAGGCCAGATCCTGTGATGTGGACAAAGGACGGGAGTGAACTTCCTGACCTGGACAGGATGATTGTAGAGGGGAGGGAGCTCACCTTTACTTCACTCAACAAGACAGACAACGGCACCTACCGCTGCGAAGCCGGCAACCACCTAGGGACCAGCAGTGCTGAATATGTACTCTACGTCTATGGTGAGTTTAAAGATGACTGATATATGGGTAATTGTTTTTCATGTAATCATGTCCAAAGGTAAAGAAACAAAGAGAAATCTTCATCAGTTACTCATATGACAAAACATACAGATAAAGTACCTTTCAAATGAGAAAAAGCTGCAAGAGGATGCCTTGGACTCCAATAATGCTACAAATAAATAGTAGAAAGTATGAACCTCACAGACACAAGCACCAAACTCCATTGCAAAAAACAGGATTATAATACATCCTGATCTGCATACAGCATCAGTGCTAAGAGTGATTAGTGGTACTATCTCTCACTGGGAGAATAAGGGTCTTAGGTGACACAAATGCCACCAACGCCTTTCCTTAAATAAACCTGCATCCCAGATCCTCTCAGATCACACACACATACATACACACACACACACACACACACACACACACACACACATACACACACACACACACACACACACACACACACACACACACACACACACATATACACCATGAGGGAAATGTGTGAGGGAGGCAGAATTTAGTGCTGCGTTGTCAGGAAGGATAAGTAATTCCTAGTAACGCCAGAGGAGGTGGGGGATAAAGGGACTCAGTGTGAAGGAAAATAGATAACTCTTCCTAGCTTCCGTTTCCCCTCTGCCATTTGTCTCTTGGCATAAAGTAATAATGCTTTTAAAAAAAAGCAGAGCAGTGACACATCTCTTCCCCTTCTGTTTTAAGGTAGTGAGTGATGAGGGATAAAGAGGCAGGTAGTTTTTGGCCAGAGAGACCATACGACTGGAGGTAAAAGAGAATTTCCCTAAGTGGATCAATAAAATATTACATTATTAACATTACACGAAACCTAGGGGGGTGTTTCATTTGCTCTCTTATTTAAAAGCACATCTGATGAACATGAGAGATTAAGCCATGGCCGATAGCCAGAGCTGGAGTGATTTCTAGTACGTTCTTGACTGCCCTTGGTGGATGTACAGTAATAACCAGATGTGGAGCCGATAAAGGATGCAACCAAGTTACCGTCAATAGTTCATGAAGTGCTTTCTGATGGTCATAGCCAAGGCCACAGCAATATGTGAAAACCTCTGAAATCAGGAATGTTGAAATGTAATGCCACAAATGCTACATAACATACTGTAAAGTAACAAATGGCACACTGGGTGAGGGGAAAAAAAATATTATTTGATATATATATATATATATATATATATATATATATATATATATATATATATATATATATATATATAGTGTGTGTGTGCCATTTGTTACTGTATGTTGTGTAGCATTTGTGGCATTAAATTAAAAATAATAAATAAAACATTCTTCGATATATATTATACAAATGTATATATCAAATAATATTTTTTTTCCTCCCTAGTGTGCCATATAAATAAGTGTACTTATATAAATCCCAATTCTGTAATTTACATTTTATGAAACATCACAGTAAAAGCTAATGTATATTTTGCGCATCCACTTGAACTGAACCATGTGCGCATCCACGTGGAACGTACAGTATGCTAGCAAGGGTGGCCTGTGATTAGAAAACAGAAATAACGCATGCAGGTTATTTTCTTTCTCCAACAAAAAACCCACAGAATGGCTCTTAGCAGAATCTTGACTTTAGCCATGTCATTACACAAATGCATTGTTGAAAGTCAAGCACTTTATAAGATCCATGTATCAAAATAAGATTGTAAATGCCATATAAATAGAATGCTATCTTCTAAATTAAAGGTATTTTAATGGCTTACAATGTGATCTTCAGCTAGCAGCCAATGTAGGTTCTGCTGAGTGAAATTAAACTGGGTAAGGACAAGGTAAAATCCCAATGTTATACAACTCAAACTTGACTTCTCTGAATTAGTAAGGCTGTTGTCAAACTGTATTTTTTGATTTCATACTCATTTTGTGCAGAAGTTACTGGTACAAGACAGATTTACATTTGCTTGCATTTTTGTATATACTGTATGAAGACCTTAAATTCAAACCATCCCAAATGTAGTAATAACAATGTTTGCAGTTACATAGTCTCGCTTTGCCAGACACTCCTCCAGCGCGCTTTGGAGGAGTGTCTACTCCACACAGTATTCGGGGATGGGAGGAAAACGTGCTCTGGTTTTTTGGCATTTCTTTAAACCAATCACAATCGTCTTGGGCGGTGCTAAGCACCGGAGAAAAGCTGCGGTGCCTCTGCAAAATAGGCTTGGAAGGAACTTGTTTTGGTGGAACGTGTACGTTTAAAAGTTGTTTTAGTCATGCAACAGAATACTCAGATTGGACAGATAGTCTAGCTAGCTGTCTGGATTTACCTTGTAGAGATCTGAGAAAAGATCAACCATAGTCCTCATAAATCGATGGAGTTTAAAATGCCAATACAAAGGAAGCCCAAGACAACAGATATCCGGCCTAAATAAGTGAAATCCGGACGGAGCAATCCCGGAAGTGGAATGTCAAGGATATAGACTAGCAGTTACATTACTAAGATATTTAGTTAAATAATGTATGTCCAAGGTGCCATATTTACACTGAAAGCCACAACACAGGTCAGCAATGACGAGTGATACATACCATCTGATATTTTATATTATTTATATTATTTTATTTTTCCTTCAAATTCAAATCCTGTGTGAAGGCTGTATTAAAAGTGGAGAGAAATGTGAAGTGTACAAGGTAAGAAGGCTGCATACCCATGTCTGAATCTGATTACCAGAGTTAAAAAGGGACATATAGCAGCATATTGATTAGAATCATCCAAGGGAAAATAAAAATAATGTTATTATCTCTTTTAGTAATGTAATAGTCCACTCAAATCGGTATATCAGGGCCCTGTATTACTAACAGTAAAGCTTAAAAGTTTAATTTTGCACTTCCTATTTACCCCTCCAATAACCCCTCACCTAATTGCCAGTGAGTAGTTTGAGCTGGTTTAATGAGTGTCCCACATGCCAGGGTGTCTGCGTGCACCTAACAATTCCTTTAAATGCCAGCTGAATGTAACAACAAGAATAACCAATGCACATAATGACAGTGATGTTATTTAACTGACAAATTATACGCCACAAAAAAGGCAATTGGGTATGGGAGGGTCAAAGAGTCCTATTCATTACATGTTATTTTGAAATGGCACCTAGTCTGTTCCTACCCTTCATTAGTGATTAGCACACCTTTTAGCCTTTCACAAGTGCCGCCATAATTCTTTGAAAATACCTTTTTAATGGTTCCCCTCCAACGAGGAGACATTTTCTCTCTACCCTCTTTCCCGAAGACACTTAGCTGCTTAGTAATTCATGCTTAGGCTGAAATGTCACCGAGACACACAGGACAGTTGGCCCTGAGAAAGAGTACCACAGCCAATTAAAAGCCTCAAGCTCACCATAAAAAGCAAAATGACACAAACATAAAAGCCAAGGCGGTAGTCTAACCTCATTAACTTTGTCACACAATGTTTTAGTCCCATTTTTCCTGTTGTTTCAACATGTGACAATGAGAAACACTGCCTTCGCATGAAGCATTTTTACCATGATCCTGTAGTGAGAAGTCAAAAACAGAGCATGGTAATGATGGCTTTGCAACCTTCTCCTGAAAATGTCCTTGCAAACATG
Organism: Sander lucioperca; assembly: GCF_008315115.2. NCBI lineage: Eukaryota > Metazoa > Chordata > Actinopteri > Perciformes > Percidae > Sander > Sander lucioperca. The sequence continues at coordinate 14,312,548 of NC_050185.1, read as the reverse complement.
GATAATTGGCACAGATCATTTGTCAAATGACTTTCTTCATTTGGTGTGGAGAGGTTCCCAGTGCAGGATCTATCCTCACAGATGTCAGCCAACATTAGCAGATTGTGGGTTAATCCTGATCTCTTGCTACAGAAATGACCCTCACATTCCAAGACAGAACATTTTAAATCAAAACAACGAGGAAAATATCGAGGATTAGGACTTAAACATAACATGAAGATGTCAACAAATGTTTCTTCCGTTACACTTTAAGTGCATACGGCATCACTGTTATTCAGATGTTGCACTTTGCCTAAGATACACCCACAGGCTATTCCCACCCATGCAGAAAAAGTCTTAATACAGCCAAAATCTACTCCTGTCTTTTCGTTGATGATATAGTACATGCTATATGGTTATAACACAAAAGTGCGTGTGAGACGTTCAGCTATTTAACTATGTGTTTGTCTCTCAAATATGACTTATGAATATTGATCCTAAAGCGAATATTGTAATTAAAAGTCAATCAAATGAGAGGCCACAAAAAAGATCAGCAATTGAATTAATGTATGTTGTGTGATGCAACACTTTGCATCAACAGTAATTCATTGTTGTGTGTTTTCAATCGTATGTATATCCTTTGAATTGTGTCATCATTTTGCCCTTTTTTGTTTCCCATCACTATATAATGTTTTGCAAATTTGTGTTGCTATTTTAAAGTACCTAACTGCCCCCATGTGAATTCATTTTTTGTTGTTGTTGTATTGTTTTGTGTATATGTGTCTGTCTTTCCTCTCCACCAGACGTCCCCACAACTCTGCCTCCATCCACCACTCCCCCCCTACCTCCCATCCTTCCAGATCCTACCGCTCTATTAGACACCCACGCCTCAGACCCCACAGTCACTGGCAACAGAGGTACAGTACCCCACCCCATGAATCTCCACAGCCCTCTCAACATGCTACTGTATATCCCCGCTTTCCTCTTACTTTCGTGTCTCCTCCGTCCTATTAATTCTCTCTCGGCTATTTCACTTCCTCAAACGTCAGCGTTTCTGCCTCATGTGGGCACAATGAAACATGGAGAAACTAAGAACTGGCAAAAATATCTAATGATCAACATGCTTTAAAATTCCTCCTATCTTCTAATACTGCATTTTCTACCTTTTTTTTCTTTTTACCCTTTTAGTAAATATAAACTGTCTTGGGCATGACAATGACATGCATGTCCATTGACATTTACTTGTTTTGTTTTTTTAACAATAAGGACATTATTCCGATTGTAACAGTCTCTAAAACACTCCAGATCATTGTATTCAAAAAGAGTCTAGCTGTTCAAATACCCCATCCACTGTCCCCTTGGCATTCCAAAGACTTGGCATCGCCTGTGCCCTGAAACCTCAAAGAAGCAAATGTCATGTCCAACTGAAAATGTCTGGCCACTGGAGATGTCTCATCATGACTTCTAATGCTGTGTTCAAGCTTAGAGATTTCTGACTTAAAAAGCTTTTTCAGAGAGTTAACTCAGTAGCCATCACATGGGCATCATACTGCTATATGATGTTCTTAGAGAATCTATTTCTCAATAATATGAATGTTGTTTACCTAAAGCTTAGAGAATTATACCATAAAATATGAATAAATTGATGTCAATAAAGCTGAAAAAGAAATGCTGGGGAGGTTTACAGTACTGAGGTTTTCTCATATTTCCTGCACCTCTCATCCCTGCAGAGGCTGACAGTGGCAGAGAGTTATGGTTATGGATTTAAACTTTAAAATCACTGATATACAGTATAAATTAAATCATCCTCATCCTGTAGGTAAAGGTGGCAGTCTCGCTATGTTGACTGTATGCTACAAAAACTGGCTCCTTGGAGGGTGAGTGTCACTTTACTGCTGAGGAAGAAGCTGAATCTTTTGTTGGACATGGAGGGATACCAGCTACATACCTCTGGAGGAATATTTGCTGCATCTTGGGCAAGGTTGGGGACATTAGATATATAGGGTATTAGAGTCCATTGGGCCCATTGTGTAGGCGACTCCCAGTTGTCACCGGAAGGTCACTGGTGCCTGTCATGGCAGCAACCCAAGAACCTGCTGGTTGTGTCCAGAAAGATGTCATCAACGGGAAGAAATACTGCTGACCTGGGTGATAAAAGGAACAATTTGAAGAACTTGAGAATGTTGCCAACACATTGGAGGCAGAGTTAAAACACCTAGGGGAAGCCTTGCCCTTCCTTCTGGTATAGGTCACTGAGGTTGTCAAAAAGCCCTGCAGTTTAAAATGCCAGATGGATGAAATGTACCCTGAGGTGGTGAAATTTCTGAATATAGTTTTGCTCTCTTAGTTGACATGCCTCTTTAATGTTGCATGGAGGTTGAGGACAGCATCTATGGACTAACAGATGAACAGTGGTGGTTCCCATTTCTTTTAAAAACAGGTCTGGAAGTGTTCTCCAAGTGTGCTTGTGCCAGTGTGCTGAAAAAAGACTGCGATTGTCAAGCCTCAGATTCAGAAGAAGCAATGCAGATTTAGTTGTGGTAGTTGACCATTGAACCAGTCTTCAGGGTTTATAGAAGTTTGTACATCCAATAATTTAAGGGCACGCGTGTCCTTCAAAACTTGTTCTTCAAAACCTTCTCTTGGTGTCTTGTGGGGTTTTACGACGGGAATATAAATGCTTGGGCCGTAGTTATGAGTAATCTAGTCTTGTACAGTTGCATTAGCATCTTTGCTTACATTAGTTCTATTGTCCTATTTTGTATGCTGTCTTCGATTTACTACCTACTAGCTTACTATCTTTGCCCCAACCATCCTCCATAATCACTAGTTTTGGGTAGTCAAATGGCTGACATGATTCCCCTTTGCAGAGTGTATGTTTGCATTAAAAGGAGGAAGTTGAGTTAATTCAAACATCTGATCAATATATCCCCCTCTGCAGGTGTTCCAATCTAACTGGCTCTGTATTTAAAAGTCAGTTGAGTTGGTTTGGGCATCTTACCAAGATGCCCACAGGAAGCCTCTCTATGGAGACTCTATAGTACATCCAACTAGGAAGAGACTGTGGGGCAGACTCACAACATGCCAGAGGGATTATATATCCCACCTGGATTTTGAGAGCCTCAGGATCCATTAGGAGGAGCTGGAGGACATGCCGGTTTTGGAATCATTGCAACACAGATGAGCGGCACAAGTGGCATTAAATAGATAGAGAGATGGAATGGATATCACAAACTTCTGGGAAGATATAGTTGCTCTAGCCTATTAATCCTCCAAAGGATATCTGTATAATACAAACATGCATGGTGAATGTACAGATTGTGGGTTTTTATTTTACATAATTTATTTTAAGATATACCTTCATAACTCAAAGGCAACCAAGTTAGACTCTCTTTGTTTGACTCAACTTTAGTTATCTTAGTAGCTGGAAAGGAAGTGGTAAAATATCCTGATTACTTTCACCCTGTTTCAAAAGCTCTCATGTGACTAAGTGGCTCACTTAATCACACAAAGGTTTGCACAGTTGGACAAAGACCTAAGACATTACAATTGTTTGATTGAATTGCAGTCCATCTAGTGATTCTTTCTAGTTGCATGCTGCAACACAATGTCAATAATGCTGACATGGCACCATGTCTGCTACAGTAGAGTGATATGTCAATCACAGTTTTTGAGTGACATGTCAATTTGAAATTAATGTGCTGTGATAGGCTATATGCAAATGAGCTTGCTCACTCATATATCATCTCAATCATGGTTTCTAAACATTTTTATAAGTTTGTGACAAGATGACTGTGTAAACTCACAATTTCTAATAAGCACATAAAAATGTTTCTTTCTATTTGATAACATTTAACGCTGTACATTTTCTCACTAAACAGTACAAAACATAAGCATTCAACCTCCAGTAGAATTCAAATAAAATATTAATATGAACAAATCAAGACACTGATCTCTTCTCTTTGTCCTAAGTTCTCTGCACTTTTTTATCCAGTTCTCTCTAGCAGCTTTATTCAATTTCATTAATGTGTCCGTTTTCTATAAATGTTGCAGAGTTTAGCTTCTGTCTTGTCTCTGCTTTTTGTTTGCTCCCTCTCAACTTCATGGCGCGAATCAGATTCACTCAGAATAATTTCCTCTATTTACCGCTGCTTTCTCTGAATTAAAGTTCTTAGGAGTCTCGACTGCCCCTCTACATTTTTCTATCGAAAGCTTTTGTTTCACTTTTCTCTCACCCGCTTCTTCTCTTCTACCCTCACATCTCTTTGAAGACCCTTTTAGATAACAGGCTTCCACGTGTTGTTGAATATTCCTCATCAGCATGTCTCAATTCTTCTCTGATGTCTGTTTGTGTAGTGCAGAGACACAAGAGAAGCTGAGCCTCTTAGTGTATATCTTCAGGGAATCTAAGTATCAGACTCCTTCACTGCATCCCTAGTCACTGGATACTACACTATCTGCTTTCATGTGTCTACTTGATTTATTACCAGGTCTTTTCACAGGCTCAGGATGGAATCAAACAACTGTGGAGCTGTACCAGCCCCATGACATTTTGTCTTTTTAATAAAGTTGTCTTCCTGTGCAGATTAAATAGACAGTGTAGGTTCAGCTCTGCAGCCTGTATGCAGATTATTAGCATATTATATACTTGATGAGCTCTTTCAGGTGCACCCATCTTTCCTCTCTTGTACTTCATCAGCACATTGGATTTTTCCAAACAGCACAAGCGTACCTGAGACTACTAAGACTAAGGCTTCTTCCAAAAAGAAACTGTGGGCAGAGAAGAGACAAGCAGTTGGTGGTTAAAAAAATAAATAAATTAAAAAGCAGTTATACAAGATCTTGTCACAGGAGGGACTCTAGATTAAAATGTATTGGCTTTCATTTAATGGATGATCGCCTTTTCCCAGCTAAACCATGTCAGCTGCATTAATATTATTCATCCAGGCTAAAAAAAAACAAAAAAACATGGACAGTAAAAAAGGTAATTTGGAGAATTAGAATATAGTTTGTTAAAAACAAAACTAGATTATTGTTGTATGAGAAAGTGTCCTGAGTCTCCCAGATCTTCAGTGCCAAGACCTCAGTCGTAATTTAGCTTCTGTGATATAAGAGCTAGGTCTTTTTGGCTTAGCCCTGTTAGCTACCACGGCAACCACAGGCTAATAGAAAAGCAAGGTGAGGCTGATGGACTACATATTCTCTACGATAGAAATATAAGGTCGAACTATCATAAGGTGCCGGGGTGAATTTGAGTTCCAACAAACTGGATGTTATATTAATTCAACATAAAATGTCCTTAATATTAATTGAAAATGATTATTATTATTATTATTATTATTATTATTATTATTATTATTATTATTATTATTATTATTATTTTTCATTAATTGAAAAATAAGTAATGCTTGATACTACCCATTACTCATATATAACCATTTTGGGGGCTTTTTGGCCAGGAAAAACCTGAATGAGTTTAGAGAACAGTGAGGTCCAGATGCAATTAGTGTTTTTTTGTGCTTTTCACTTGTTTTCAGGTATGCCAAAAAAAAGCCTTTTATTGACCAACAAGATATTATCCCGCACAATCCAAGAGTAAGACAGATATTCTGTATTTGGATGACAACCAACATGGCCACAGAGCTGAAAACAACTTTTTCTCTCTGACAATGAGTTGTTCTCCTCTCGGTGTTTGTGAGAAACGAAATTTGACGTTATTTTATGATTTGACAACAGCTTTTTATGTCTACTTTTGCTATATTAGTGACATTGAGTATTAGTGGCAAATACACTAATGCACCATTTAATGAAAGCATTTACTCATCCTTGCAGGAATATTAATGAATAAATATTTGATACTGTAGACTCAGCGGTTCTAATGGGAAATGTAAATTTGACAGTAACCCATGCCTTTAATACTAACTGCTGTCGACCTTTGTGGTGTAGCTAGTGGAAAGGTATGCAAGAGATTCCTCTGTTTTTCATCTGGACTGTGTAATGCCAGGACTGATGCATAACTGCAGTCTGTGATTCACTTTATTAATGAAGTGCTGGCAGGTATGCCCAACACACACACTGCTTCAATAGCCCAGCCATCCTTAATGGCTATAATAACTCTTGTGCTAAGTATCAGAGGTCTATGCAATGTCATAAGTCCCCCCCCACCACCACCACCACTGAGTTCTTTAAAATTTGCCAAATGCTTTTTCATGGCTTGCAAATTAGCTTTGACCTTGTGGAGCTGAAAGGTTGAATCATGCACAAGGGTTTCTTTGGTGTTTAAAATATTTACTATTCAGTTCTCATAATCAGCATTCGTGTGGCCAACCTTAGCCCATGTAGCTTGATATTGCCACAGAAAAGGGCCCACTGCATAGCAGACAGTAATTATTCATGCCTAGTGTCTCTGCCTGTGGAGAGGACAGAAAAACTAAAATAATACCTCCTTTCAGAGTAAAAGTTCTCTTTTCTGTGGTCCATTAGCTGTTCCCTGAGAGGAAGGAAGTAAAGAAATGCACCAACAACCTTGAGACTCCTTAATCCAACCTTAATCAAAGAGTATACTATAACGTGGAAGATATTACTAAAGTGTCTTAAATTGATAAAAAGGGCCAGGCATGGATTGGCCGTTGGGAGTACCGGGAGATTTCCCGGTGGGCCAGTCTATTTGTGTGGGCTGCATGTGCTGCACGCCGGTCGAAAGCTTTTTTTTAATTATTATTATTTTGATTTGCCCATAGAGAGAAGAGAGATCACATGATTGGCCGTCTTTCATGTGAATACTGCCCATTCATATCCTTGGTCTTTGGCTGACCGGCCCACAGAAAGGAGAAAGATCACATGATTAGCCAACTGGTTTGTCTCTCATCTGAATACTGGCCAATTTCATCCTAATGGCCCACCTCCATCCTACCATACAGAGCGCATTTAAGTTCCGCTCCCTAATGTTAGTTATTTATTAGCAAGCTATGGTACTTGCAAACATAATACTATAGCTTTCTGATTTATCCACATGCCACTATAACACAAGCTGCATACTGTGTACAAATTGCAGCTTTAACTTAACTTATAGACTTGTCACTTGTTTACGAAATAAGACATCTTGATGACACCCATGCTCCACCCTCAACCTTTAGCCATCTTGCCATCAAAAGCCAGGCAGCCTTTTTGACTCAGTGAGTAGGCCTACACTATCATACTATCTTACTTACCTCTCAGCTAAGTGGCGGTATTAGGGGCTGGTATGTGGTGTGTTAAAGGGGAGTGCATGGACGGGTGGTATCCGGCTGATTGTGGGGGGCTGATCCAGTTCACAAAAGTCCAGGGGCCCTATCTTGCACCCGGCGCAGCGCGGCGCAAAGCTTGATGCAAGTGTCTTTGCTATTTTAAGACCATCCAGCACCCACGTCGTTTAAATAGCAAATGCACCTGCGCCCATCTTTGCGCCCATGGGCGTGCTGGTCTTACAGAGAGGTGTGTTCAGGTGAATTCTTGTATTCTCGTATTGCTATCTTGAGGCAGTGGGAAGTGATCACGCCGTTGACCAACAAAAACCTGGTCTAAAAGTCAATAGCGCATCATTTAATTGTTATTTTTACAGCGCATTCGTAAAATGCGCCTAGATTCATGCACAGTGCGAGTCTAGGCGCACACACAGGGACATGCAGCAGCACACAAACATGCAAAAGATTAAACATAAAAATTACAATGTGAAATAGTATTATATGATATGATCTGCTCGCGCACTTTCACTTCACGCTCAAGCAGACCAGTTTCTTCGCCATCATAATAGCAGTGTGCCAAGGTACATACGCGCCTGGCTTTTAAAGGGAATGGGAGATGATACTCTGATTGGTTTATTGCATGTTACGCCCAAAACACACCTTGATGATTAATTAAGCCACGAAGTACAACCCTTTTAAACCATGCGCCTGGCGCACGGACCCTTTTTTCCGCCGTCAAAACTAGCAAACGTGGATTTGGACACACCCTAAACGCACCTGCGCCATGCCCTTCACGCCGTGCGCTTAGATCGTTAAAATAGCCCTGCAGAGGGCTGGTTGCTATCTGAGGTTTTAACAGTTAGTTGGGAACAGTGGAGTTTACCATGGTAATCCATAACCATGTTTATTTTATTTTTTTATGATTGGTACTCTAAAGCAAAATACAATTCTCGTGAATAGAAGTTGATAGCAGTGGCTACACACTAGAGGATAACTCAAGAGTGGAGGCACAGGATTGGTCAGGGTTCAAAAGTCAGGATTAGTCTAAGATTTCTCCCTTTTTTAAAGTGAGCGCTGGCCAAAAATCTGCATATGAAGTAAGACATTAAAACAGGACCATTCTTATCCTGTTTGGCTTCCTGAGACTCTAATTGTCTGAAAATCAAACATCTGCCATAAACAACAACATGCAAACTGATTTTTGTTTTACCTCTAAAGATATTTTAGGATATTTGGCAGGGGAACACACATGCTTTGTGTAATGTGATGTTGTATAGTGGCATATGCATCAGCAAAGTAAAATATAGCTTAAAGCTGTTCATTGTGTCTATATGTGCTATAAAAGGAATTATTTCATATAGTGTTCAGTGTTTCTTAATCATGCTTGATTGATATATACCTCTGATAAACCCTTTAAGTTTTAAGAATCGATATTGGAAATACACAACCATCCATTTTTACAAATACATTAAAGCAGGGGTCTTCAACGTTTTTTAAGTCAAGGACCCCTTAACTGAAACAGAGACAGAGCAGGGACCCCCTACTATATATATTGTATAAAATGAAGTTGCATATTAAACTGGGCCTACAATAACGTGTAAGGTGGCCTAAAGCCTTTATACATACCTTTGTTTGCATACAATCCTAAGTTATTAAAATGTTTTAATGTTAAACATACATGTGGCACAGTGAATCCTTAGGATTAACTGTATCTGTAGATGGCTTTAGTGACTACCTTACCTATAGCCCAGTAAGCAGTGGGGATTTATATTTGCTAATAATATGTTGGATTCATGTTAAAACTTTTTAATTTTTGAAATGCCCCCCTGCATTGACTCTGAGGACCCCCTAGGGGTCCCGGACCCCCTGTTGAAGATCCCTGCATTAAAGAGATTAGCATGCATATCAAAGGTTTGCATTTGTTCAGCTCAGTATTTGGTCATATTGTTTTTTAGCTTTCATTCAGGTCAGAAAGGAACAGAAGAGGCTGCAAAACACAAGCTACAGAATATGTGGAAGGACACACAAGTATGCAGAGTAAAACCATCAAAACTGCGATGACAACATAAAATATAGACTACTAGCTATCCATTTTGAATTCTACCTTTACCTTTTGCACACAAAAACTTGAGAAGAATTCTGGAACGTATAAGAAAACTTGCTGCAGAAAATAAATGAACTAAAGACGATGAAACAGATTACTCAAACTCCTTTAGTAATATGCTTTCCAATTTTAAAGTTTAAAGTTTTAATTCCAGTGACTCCTGTATTATCACAGTTACAAAGTATTGAGGAATTAAAAGGGCAGGTTGCACTCCACAGGTAATGTTTTCTGTCTTTAACCCCACATTCAGCTAATTAAGCTACTTTAGACTGAGGACAAACCTTTTGTGAAAATTCAATTAGGGAGGTTACAATTTTCATTCCTTGGAGGTATTTGTGACTGCTTTATTATATTGCTTTTGATCTTGTTTTAAATGGAGGGAACCAGTTAGGCCATATGATGAGTGAAAGGGCAGGTGTCCAGGGCAACTGGTTGTTTGATGTGTTTAAACCAGAAAGGCTAGGTTCAGGTTGCAGCATCCCCTGAGGGGGTGAAATGGTTAAATATTGAACAGTACTGCCCATCTTCTCTCCATTTTATGCCATAAAACTGAGGCGCACAGGAGAAATTAAAACATAATGCAAAGGTCTTTCCTCTTATTGCTGGGCAATTTTTATTGATGACCTGTCACATTAACTCGCTTTGGGGAAGAATTATAGCAACAATTTGGAACAAAGTGTAGAACGGTATAAGAGAAATCATTAGATCCTGGGGCTAGTGTTATGAATTACATGTAATATCCCTTCTATTCATAAAATCTCAATGGCAGGGGACACTTTCAGCAATCTTCAAGAGGCACACACATGCATGCACACATACATGCGCACACACACAGTTGAGATAGTCTAATTTTCATTTGTTTACATGACGTTTTATATATGGTCCTTTATTCATTTTGCTCTGCTTGTCTCCCTCAGGGGATTGTTGGGCTTGTGGTGGCAACTTGCTTCCTCCTCCAAGATCACTCACTCATTTCTGTGTGGGCTACTGTTTCTGCTGCTCTTGTTCTGCTGTTGGCTCACACAAAGCAATTCTTCTAAACTAACCAGCAGCATAATGCAGTTTATGTATCTGAAAAACAGCAGCAATGTATGTACTTTATGATTAAGTTACCACAGGTGAAACATTGATGTCATCTCCCTGCTTCTTCCTTTGTTGTATTTTATTGCTGTTTTGAAGAGGTTATGGATTTTGTTGAACATAGAGCTGCTTTGATAGATTGATTCTTGCATGCAACTTAATGAATTCATATGATTAATTATCTTACTTTGCTTTTAACTTCATGCTGTTACCCTGCTGACCACAATTTACTTTCATTTTGAGAAGAGAGAAGGAGGTTGTTGAATATGCAAGATAGTGCTTTATTGAATGATTAGCAGAAGTAATTTGTTTTTAGAATCTAATTACTCCACTCTGACCTAGCAGGCAATACTGTGCAGGACACACACAACCACATGCACAATCTCCTCTTTTCTGTCTTTGTAACTCACATGCATGGGTGCATGCATTTAAAAGTGTATGCACATGTGTCTTTCAGCCCTCTGCTACAGCCACCAGGGACTCTTTCATCTTGGCAGTAGAGCAGCATTAGATGCAGATTGGTGAATTTCCAGTCTCAGCCAAAAAAGTTGGGCATAATTGACTCATTGAACAAGTAAGGTCTGCAGGCACTTTTCACCACTTTCTCTTCTTTACTTTCTCTCTGTTTGCAGGCACTCTTTCTTCTGTGTCTCTAACTTTAAATTTAACCATCACTGTAGCGGAATTGATGCAGAGTAATATGTGTCTCTTCACTTATGTTTCACTTTTAATGATGTAATGTGCAGTGTAAAGCCATTAAGGGGGAGGCGTAAAGGTGTTATTTATTTGGTTCCCTACTTTTGGTTGCAGTTTATTTCAGGTAAGCAGACTGTATCTTATGTAAGAGTCATTATCCCGTAAATAAACATCGTATTAACTGCAACAACAAAAAACTACAAAATATGCGCTCACACACAATCATGCCCACTCAAATATTCCCTGACCCACACCACAGAAACAAGGACACTGCAGCTCTCCCATGCTTAAGCAAGAAGCTGCTTTATTGATCTGAGAAACTGAAAACACTGCTTCACAGAGCTATATCTAGCTAAGAGACAAAAAATGGAATCCAAAAGAAGAAGAAAAAGATGCCTGTAGGGGATGAGAAAGAATTTTAATATTAACAAATGTAATGCCAAGGGGGAAAGAGAGATAGAGAGAGAGGTGTATGTTAAGCTACAAGTATGTGAAGGACATTTGAGTTGCATACTGATATGATTCCAGGACGCTGCATCTGATCAGTTGAGCTTTTTAATTTAAGAGATGACTTTAGATGAAAGGCAGTGCATATGATGGTATAGTGTCAAGCCCAAGAGATGCTGTAACAATACTTTACACGATGGCAAACATCTCCTGTGAACTTCTGCATTAACAGGGAATATGATGTTTGAAAACTGAGATAAGGACACACACTACATACAGACATACAGTAAGTTGCCCATGCAACAAGCATTCTTTGACAAAGTGATGCACCATTGTCTTCTCACATAAAGAGCTCTCGCCTGTTTATCTGTTGATTTGGCAATGCAGCAGTAACCCTATCTAAGCAGGTGTAAACTAGCTTAGTGCTTGATACGTACTGCCCTCGCCAGTTTTGAGTGTGAAGCAAAAGTTGTGTATACTTTGCTGAACCTGAATTATTTTTGTTTATGTTTCATGAGGAAAAACAAATATAGATAACTTTATTACTATATTAACTTAACTTAATTATAACTTTACTTGTATATTCCTATTACAGCTTTAGATAATCTGACAAATGTGCTTGTGAGTTGTTTTTTCTTTGCCACCTGATAGACGATGAAGTAATATATGCAACTAACCAAACCAACCAAGTCAAACCATTTGGTACTCAAACTGCTCAGCCACTCCAGTCAGCTTCCCTTCTTAGATATTTAATAGATTTCTCTTTCACATTTTTATACATGAATGAAAAAACTAGACTTCACCACTTAATGTATGATTTTGTAGAAAGTAAGGTCAGATGGTATAAAATGAAAGTGACGATCTGATTGAAGTCGAATGTCGGCAATTTTTTTGTAGACTTATGATTTCTCTCCAGCTGAGCCCTTGATGGAATATTTGAGCTTTCACTCAAACTAATAATGTTCCTTTGCACATCATTTCCAAATCCGTGTACCACCTTTTTGGAGCCAATCTAGGACTAACGATTGTTTAGTTTTGTCACATTTCAGTCATGATGAACAGCGAACTCTTCTGGAAGTTTGGCATAAAAACAGCAGCCATCCCACATGCTTTTATTTTGATGTGCAGTAAGCTTCACATTTCCTGCAGAAATGTCATTCTATGATTATTGTCATTTAATCTGACCGGATAATATGACTCTAAATTAATATTGTTCCCATTTGTAGTCTGCACATCCACAGGATAACTATCACATATCCTTTCACAGAAACCCCATATGGAGCCAGTATCAGTGAAACAGATCAGATGAGGAGTTAGTGGGGCAGTTTAAGAAGAAAACACTTTTGGTTCAGTACGGCCAAGCAGTGGCTCACAGAAGCCTTGAACCCCTTTCATTTATTAAACAAGCCCAATTCGCAAGGCCAGGCGACATGGTGAGTGTTATAAATATTAAAAGAGGAGTTTGCTCTGCCACGCTCTCATATTAAATCACACAGAGAAGAATGTATGTGCCCTTATTAAAAGATAATGTGTTCTGGAGCCATAAAAATGTAAAACCCTCCCCTCTAGATCCCTCTACTGTGTGTCTTCTTTCCTTTTCTGTGTCTTCTTTCCTTTTCCTTTTCAATCTCTACTTTTTTCATCTCCTTTCTCTGTATGTCTTTATACACATTTTTACACAATTTTGTCATACTAGAATAGAATACATAAGATCCCAATACTGTAGATGAACTGTGTTTTGACAGCACTCACATGAAAAGTATTTACACTTTGTAAGTTGTGATTATGCCACATGCTTCTGTTGCTTTATGAGTTTCAAGTTAATATAATTATCCACTGAAAATCTAATTTTAAGAATCAAATACTCACCCCCAGTTGGCTGAAAGATGCCATAATCAATTTAGCATTGTACTTCTATAACATTGTCTGACTCACGACGGACAGTTTAAAAAAATAACCAGATTGTCATTTTTATTCTACACATTCCGCTTCCTTATTAAAACCTGGCGCCTACATTACCCACAATGCAACTCAACCACCAACAGTATAGCAGCAGCTAATTTATCCTTGAGAGATTTATTTTATTTTCCAACTTGTAGTCTTCGCCTGCAACCTAGGCTGACTCAAGTGACATCACTTGAGGTGATTTATCAGACTTTGTGCAACTCTCTCTGGAGCTACATAATGGAGCAGCTTCATAATAAATAGGCTATCATACAACTTTTTTTCACACATAGTACTCCCCAAGACCTGTAAACAGACTAAGATAGGTAAAATTTGTGGAGTGTCCCTTTAATTGGTGTAGCTAGCTCCTTCACAGACGACTGCCACTTTGCCAGTAAATTACTTAGTATGCTGTTTTGAAGTATACTTCTGGCGGAGCATTGGAGCTATGAGGAGGCAATAGCATATATAGTAAGTAGTGTATTTAGCAATGTTGTGGAGAAACTGTCAGTGATTGTAACATAACGTACAAATCTACGTGGATGTATTGATACCTTCAACACATATTTGGACCATTTGAATCTACGTATATAAACTGACTTCAGTGGCTATCTTTCAAGAAGGAGCAAGCAACAATCTATTCAGAGCAACCTTTCAATTCTACGCAGAGGAGAGATTTTCGGTGGAGTATTCCTTTAAGGAAGTGATGCAGTAGCAGCAGTATCAGACAACATGTTGTGGAAGTGTCCAGGGGTTTGACTTCCAGCCCAACCTCTTGTCAAGTTATGTCAATTTTATTTATATAGCCCGATGTCACAAATTTGCCTCAGGGGGCTTTACAGTCTGTACAGCGTACGACAACCTCTGTCCTTTTCGACCCCCGCTTTGGATTAAGGAAAAACACCCCGAACAAACCACTTTAACAGGGACATGACACAACACCAATATATTGCGTGGCCAAACTGTGTAGTACTCTATAGGCAGACATATGACTGTATGGTCATGGCTCGTTTGTACCTTCACTGATTTGAAGCGAAGTAGGAGGTCGGCAGGTTTTTCTTGTAGACTTATCATTTCTCTCCAGCTGAGCCCTTGATGGAATATATGAGCTTTCACTCAAACTAATAATGTTCCTTTGCACATCATTTCCAAATCAGTGTACCACCTTTTTGGAGTCAATCTAGGACTAACAATTGTTTAGTTTTGTTACGTTTCAGTTATGATGAACAGCGAAGTCTTCTGGAAGTTTGACGGTTACAGAAGTATCTATCTGTCGTGACAGAGAGCAGTGAAGAGACACAGTCATGTGTGTAACTAAACGCCCGAGTCCTCACCCTGCTGGGCCATGCCAGGGGAACATTCCTCTACTCTCTGCTCCACTGACCAAGCAGAACTGCAGCACAGTGAAACCACGCCGCTCACGCCTGTGTGTGTGTGAGTGCGTGTGTCGGTATTAGTGTGTGTCTGTCTACTGGGAGGCAGTGAAGTGTGACGGCCTGGTCACTCAGACCATGGAGAGTTATGGACCGAGAGCAAGCCAGCTGTTCAATTTGGCCACATGGGCGGACACAGAAAGAAAAGGAGAATACTGAAGATAAACAGTGTCAGTATACGACATGTGCTGTATGTCTAAACCACCATTCTATCACTGCTTACCCTGCTCTGACATTGCCATATTCTAGCTATCATGAGCCGACATACACACACAGAGTGACAGGGTGGTATATGGCATGCCCTGGCACTCGGAGGAGGATAATGAGATGAGTGCTAATTTCTCAGGTGTCATGGACTGATATGAATAATACAGGCGATTCCATTACCCATCAACCCCACCGCTGTCTCTGTCAACTTTTTTCGATTCACCTACAGTGGACACCCTCAGTGTCACGTCCTTACTCTTAACTTAAATAACCTATAAGCCAGACTTTGTGGAAAAAGGAAGTTGAGGTGAGTGAAGGAAATAAGCTTCTTCTTTTTTTAAATCAAGGGAAATCTTTGATGGGTTTTTGCATGAGACGTGAACAGGCTCATCTTTACTCTTTCATTACTCTGCTATCATTTCTACTGCTTTCCCGACAGCTGGGGACCTGTAGCAACTCGCTAACACACAATTCATTTTCCTAACAACAATCCTTCCTCGCCAAGAAACAGAAAAAGATTGATCTTTCCTTTTTATTTTCCGTGTGATGATTTATTTACTGTGTACTACTCTTCCACTGTTGCCCTGGTTTGCATTTTGGGGACTCCTGGGGCTCGTGGGGGTGATCCTGAATTCTTCACTTCTTTCTTCCGAGTCCATCTTTCATTCTCTTTTTCCTTCATTTTGCAGGGCGAATGTGTGTCTGCTGCTCTTTGTATCAATGTAGTGTCCGTCTCTCTTCCTCTTTCTCTCTCTCCATTTTATTATTCTCAGAGAGCTAGGCAGCTCTGCTCTGACTGCATGATGTGAAAGGAGAGAGGAATGACAGCAGCTCATTAGAGCAGGAACGAGCTGGAAATAATCTTTTTCCTCCTTGCTCTGTTTTGTATGATCTGTCTTGTGCTGTTCCTCTGCCCTCACTCCCTCACCTCACCAACCGGCGCCTTCATCTGCTCTCTTTGTTTTTCTCTCTGTCTTTCCTCAGATCCCAACGCTCTGGGGCAGCATGGCACTGACCATGCCTTGATCGGAGGAGTGGTGGCCGTAGTGGTCTTTGTCACCTTGTGTTTAATCATTGTTCTGGGAAGATACCTGGCCAGGCATAAAGGTAAAACCACAGTGGACCAGACCTGAGTCTCTCAAGGCTCATGGAACTATGGCAAAAATATACTTTTACCTGTTTACATCCTGCAACGCATTATGGATCCCCTAAATAGAAGTAGGACAAAGAATAAATATATAAAAATAAGAGTTTAAAAAAACAAAAACATTAATATGCATAATAAATATATTGTTTTGACTGTATTACAGCAAGGCTCAGAGTGTCCTTGACATGCAGATAAAAAAAACATTTTTTATTTTATTTTTTACAAAAACTGTTCTGGGCGCCAGGGTAGCTCACCTGGTAGAGTAGGCGCCCATATATAGAGGTTTACTCCTCGTACAGCGGCCGCAGGTTTGACTCCGCCCTGCGGCCCTTTGCTGCTTGTCATTCCCCTTCTCTCTCCCCTTTAATGTCTTCAGCTGTCCTATATGAATAAAGGCCTAAAATGCCCAAAAAATAATCTTAAAAAAAAAAAAAAAAACTGTTCTAAAATATGTAGTACAACTCATATGCAAATTGATGGCTTCGTAAGTAGCCCACCTTATTTTGAAAAAAAAAACAATATATGGCATGTATGGGTAATACATGTAGGGACTCTACTAAAGAGAAAGAAAAAAATCATAGAGTTCAAAGCAAATGGTCAGTTTCCTACAATGATGCTACACAATTAGGTTCTTACATTAAACTGAGAGTTGCATCACATTATTTGGACGTCCAACTTTAAATCTTGTCTTCCATCATTGAGAACAATAACAATGTTTTTTGATGCAGGGTTTTACACACTTACTCACTGCTGTATTTGCATATCCTGTACTATCCTGGCGTCCCATCATTCTGTATGATGTAGCATTACTGATGTTGTCTTTAGATGTGTTTTTCACCTCAGGCAACAGACACCATGCAGGGTTGCTCTGTATTTGTTTTTTCTTGATATAGGTTTGTTTTCTGTTTCCTTAGGAACGTACTTGACAAACGAGGCCAAAGGGGCGGACGACGCGCCCGACGCCGACACAGCCATCATCAACGCTGAGGGCAACCATGCACACGCAGAAGAAAAGAAAGAATACTTCATTTAGACTGCAGAGGGAGCTGTGCAGCTCTCTTCTTCCCCTTTTCCCTATTTCAATCTCTATATCTCTTTTTCTCTGTCTCTGTCTCCCCCTTTTCTCCTCCACCTCTGACCACGGCCCCCGCCGTGTCAACGAGGAACCCGCAGGCAATCCACAGACAGAGAAGTTCCCCAAGTGTTTTCCTATTATTGCCTTTTGTCTATCATTTACATCTTGTCCATTATATCGTTTTTTTTTTCTTCTTTTTTTTTGGCAGTCGGTTTTCACAGGCAGCTTGCCGTCGTTGCCGAAGTTATCCCCTTTTTGATATTTTTCCTCATCTTTGACATGAATGCCTGGAAGTCTGTATATCTACCATGACTGCTTCTTACATGAGCCCTTCTTTATCTTCTCTCCTCTTTCCTCTTTAAGCAGAAACCCCAACACAACACTATGTCCCCTTTGTTCACACACGTCCACAAACACATATCATATCTCACATCAACACGGTGCCTAAAAATACAGACGCCATTGAACTTCTGTCAATGCCTTCATGTATCGTCTGTCAGTAGCAATGTAAATGCTTTGTAGATGGGTTAACTGAACCATAATTGCATTGCTTAGCTCACAGCTTTTGATTATGCATTGCATTTTTATTTTTTATTTTAATGAAGATCTTTGCTGTTTACGCCTTATACATGTCTATCACACTGAATATGGTACTTTTAGATCCACCTCCCCAACCCCCTCCCCTATAAATAGACTTGTAATTAAACAGTTGACCCTTGTAAGATAAGAAGAAGGCTTTGTGTAACACTGTAGCAAGGTTTGTCAGATAAGTGTATAATATGATTTTCATTATTAGGGTAGGGGTAATAAAGGATAGTGTGGTAATGATTAGAACAGAGAATACACACAGACGCTAGATGAAGCATTCCATCGAATAAACTCAATCAAGTATATAAAACCATCTGCTAAATCTGCTGTCCCTATGTACTTTTGTCTGTATATTCCTCCAATGCCCAGGCTGCAGTTTAGCGAAACACCAACACCTTCAGTGTCCTCTTGACAGCTTACCGTAGTTTGTGATTCACATAAAGGGTTCAGGTGTACAGAAAGAATCAATCTCCTCTCTCTAAAAGCTGTATAAATTGTATTAAAATGAGTTTAGCTTTCCACTTAGAATTTTTATGTTTATGTGACATTGGAATAATTTTAAGGCTTATGGACCCCATGAAATGTAAAATTAACCAAATATACAGTTACAGTACACAGTTACAGAATGAATTTGAAATTAGGTGTTGATTGATGATTTAGAGAATAGGAAATTTAGTGTACATTTTTTAGTAATGTAATTTTTTTGTAATATTTCATTACACTCTCAAGCTTCCCCAGTGGTTTGTATACACACTCCTGTTCACTTACTGGCTCATAGATAAGCATTAAATCATATTGTTACTTTATACAAATAGTGGTGACATCAGTTTGACTAAAACCACATGTTTTTGTTTCTATTGCCACCTCTGAATTTCTGTTTAACAAGTTTCTAACAATTTAGTTGAACTTTATATATCACCAACATGTCGAGACTCCCACCTCACAAACTGCATAACTGCTCTTCTTATTTCCTTCTTATTTTGTTGGAGTCGCTCTCCATGAACTGAACTTTGATTTCCATTTCATGGGGTCTTCAAGCAAATAAAAGAAAATAAATAGAGAAAAAAACGACAGTGTGTGAGTGCTGGGTCATATATCTGCAGGGGCCTCCTTTCCAAAAACTAAAAACTGAAGACAAATAGAAAAGCACAAAGATGTCTGTGAGTAACTGTGTTCCTTTGCCAACAACTAGATTGCCTTGGGAATTCAAATGGCTAGTGGAAAGATGACAAGGCTTTCTTTGATTCAATTCTGGAAGAAAAAAAAATATGTAAGCTAAATCATGTTTTTATATAAAAAAAATGTTTTTAATATTTTTGGTTTAAATAGTTCTAAGCTCCCTGCTGTGTATTGTGTCTGCTAAAATGTGGTTGATTGTGAAAATTGCTGTTGAATTCTGAATTCCTTCAAATTTGTATATTAGCCACCTTATCTATTTACTTTTTTATTTTTCATTGCATAATCCTCATTGGGACCTATTTTAAACAAATGTATTTTCCTTTAGCAAAGGCATGTATGTAATGTGTGAGGACTAAATTGGTAATACACATTAGCATGTTTTTGTTTGATTTTTTTTTCATATTTTAATTTATTGGAACTAAAGATATTTAAGAGAGAACTGCAATGAAAGTTTGTTTTGAAATGAAAGTCTTAATTTTGGAGAGCAGTGGCTTCTTGTGTTTGTGGCGTGCTACAGACGGAGGGATTCGGTGTTGTAAAAAATGTGATGAAGAAAAATTACAAAACTGAACAGAAATAGAAGAAAATGTGCATCTGTCTTCTTCACCAAATCCTTCAAATACAAATTGGAATTGAAATGCATTCAAAGAAACATTACCTTAATGTTGGAGGCACTACATATTTCACATACACTAAGACACACTTAACAAATCCTTGTAAACAACTTCTGTTTCTTTTCATATAGCCCTAGCATTTGTCTTTCATCAGTTTGCAGGAATTTGGCTAATTTACTCTCTCCGGTGAAAGAGTGATAAACACTGTGGCCTCTGGAACTAAAGACTTAAAAGCAAGGCTCTAATCTACTAAGGGAGCAAAATTTTACCAAGGGCAATAAAATAGTGGGCCCAGCTGTCTCCAATTTGGTGGCCAATTTACATCATTATGCAAATAAGGTCAGCAAGTAAGGTCTTTCTCTATGTGTTATAACTCAAACACTGCACAAGTTGGGAATCATTAAACCTGTCACCATGGATGTAGAATTTAGGTTGCATATTACATTTTAAATATGTTAATGATTTGTTTTAAAAATGCAGAAGCTTTGCCGCAGTTTCCATATGTAATAATTTTAGTGCACTTCAATCAATATATTACTATTTCCAGGTTTGACTTGAGCCTGAAAACGTTTCTTCAGTAGACCCAGACTAAAGCGTCTGGTCTTCAGAAAGCTTCTGTATCACATGTGTGTATAGATACATTTATCACAATGATGTAATGTGTTTTTTTGTTTACTTTTCTATCCTCTTTTCATTGTGTCTTAAATCAGTGACGTCAATTTAAATTTTCTGTTGCTTTACGCCTGTGTATCGAATAGATTTGTTGATTGTGAAATCAGAGAAACAGGCTGTTTTATATTAAATGAACATTCATAAATAACCAGGTCTGCAGTGATGAGTTGGTGTTTAGAAATGAAACAGGTGCCATTTTATGAATTATGCCCTCTGGCTAATTTGATGGATATTTCTTTGTAAATGGTGAAATGTTTTGTTTATTGTTTTTCTTTCTGAAAACCACATGTAAATATTTGTTTTGACATGACCGTAATGAGCTAATTTGTTGCAAATGGCTTTTTATGATAGTTAGACCAAACCTAAATCTTTCTTTAATTTGTTATTCTAACAGCCTGGCACATACCATCATGCACTATTTTACTATGATAGAATCAACTGTAGCTGTTACATCTTTGGGTCGGTTATCAGTCGTTTTTCTTTTTATGTTGTCGGTTGAAACTAAGCTTTAAACTTTTTGCCTCCTTGCTTTCCAACATATATCGGTTCAGTTAATATGCGCTACATCATGGGCCTCTAATTTCATCCTGGCGGCAGGACAGTAATAGCGTTAACCATGGGCACTACTCCACTCGCCTCTGTTTGGTAAATTTCCTGGCTCCAAAAAAACCCACTTTCTTTAACTGAAGGTGGGAGTGGTACAGCTGAGGTTACTTGTTTATGCAGATCAGGCAGTGAAATACTGGCAGTAATTTTGGCATGAAATTGCAAACAATTTTGTGAACACGTTTCATGATGGCAATTGCACATAGTAACAGACCTGTTCAATAAAAAACTTGCATGTGACTTTTAATTATTTGTGTGTTCTACCCATACTTGTAATAGGCAACAGACAGTAATTACAGAAACACATTTTATTATACTAAACGTTACTGTCGATGTTGACTAAGTGCACTGATATCATTATGTTATAAAATAACATATCACAAGATTTCAGTGTATACTGAAATTTAAATTCAACTTTAAAAGGGATATCAGAACATCCTAGGATGCATATTTGGGGAGCTGTTTATTTGTGCCTTGCAACTGCATCTCCAGTTTGCTTTTCTACCCTTCTCCTGCCTGTATGCTTCTTTTAAAAAGGGATGAGACGAGCTGATGTGGTTGGTGATCACTGAAGCTTGTCCAAACTCCACCTGCTGAAACGGCATTATGTATTCATCCTGTTACAGCCTTTGCACCACACTGCACTGCCCCAGGAGAGGACCTCTGGTCACAAAATATTGCATTCAGTCAGGGCGCACACACACACACATACACACACACACACACACACACACACACACATTTTTGCTCAAGTTTGCGCTCACAATTGTCCCCAATCTCAGGAAATTAGAGGCCCATATCCACTAAAAATGCCAACTCTGAATCCCTTTAAAAAAAATTAAGGATGAATGAGAAGGTAATGGCCACTTTGAGTCATAATCTGTCTAAAATGCTTCTTTTTTTTTAACAAAATGATGGGCTTGCATTTTGTTTTAACTCAATGGTTGTGTTCTCCGCTGCAGTGATGATAGCATGACATGGCCCCGTTCAGTCTTAAAATGACAACAATGTGACACAATTGCATATAAAGATGTTTTTTTACTTCTTTTTTAAATCATATCTCTTTTGCTTTGCATCTCAGGAAAATATTTCATTTAGAGATTTCTTTTTGTTTGTTTTCGGTCTTAAAATGGAGACTTGTAAGCAATTCTCCCTCTGCTTGTCCCTGAATGCTGACACCATGTATTTGTTGAGTTTAAGATTATCGCAATGTTAATAAAATTATTCAGTGATTCTTCAGTAATTCTGTCATTTGGATATTAAACTTAAAAAAACTGTTTTTTGATATGATCACTGGCTTGAAATACTGACATTTAGAAATATGCTGCAAATAATCATGAGTTTCAAGAATGATAAAGTGGAGTTGTGTTTTAGCTTCTGGTATATAAGCAGTTCAATGCTTTTGCCCTCTATCATGATGTTTTCCTTGTAGCAACGCACATCTTTATGTATATCAGTCCTTAGATGGAAGGAGTTGTGACACACTATCACTCACAAAATATCCACAGAAGATCAGGATTATAGAGCTAGACACACATTAGTTCAGCTTCTGATGTACCTTGGTGAAATAAGGGGTTTCATATCAAGCTGTACTGAGAGGGCCTGATTCGATATAGCACCGTGTGGAGGTGTTTTTCTCCCATGTGGGATTTATTTAATTTAATTTAGAGATTCGTTCTCATGTATGAAATGAAAATTGTTGAATAAATAGTTGCCAAAACATCTGTATAAGCCTGATTCTATTGTTTTTTTTTAATCATCGTTTTCCTTCTGGAAGCCTCTTACCTCTGTCTTTCTAAACTGAGAGACAAGCAATGATGATGCACCATAAATACTGCTGCTTTGGAAACATCTGAATTTGTTCCATGCACACACATATACACACTCACAAAAACACAAGCAAACACATGTTCATGAATTTTTATTAACGAATAATTCTGCGCTCTGTTGTGGT
The DNA here is from genome assembly GCF_008315115.2 of Sander lucioperca. NCBI lineage: Eukaryota > Metazoa > Chordata > Actinopteri > Perciformes > Percidae > Sander > Sander lucioperca. The sequence continues at coordinate 14,289,600 of NC_050185.1, read as the reverse complement.
GGTGGTGTTGTTATGATGCCATTCAATTTGTCATGTGAAATCTTTCAGATGTCTGAGCAGTACTTTCCCATTTTAATCGACTACCCTATATAAAACTGTAATACTCCTGCAGCAGCTTTACCTGTGATATACAGTGTACAAACTTTAAAATTAGTCCAAGTAAATCAGAACAGAGTAATGTAGGGAAAAGTAATTGAAAAAAGAAGAAGAATGGGAAACACCTTTAAATCATTTTGACATTAAAGTCCATGCTGCTGGAAAAAAAAATCTGTGAACTATGTAGAGCTTGAAAGACTGAAAGAAAGTTTCTGTCTAGGCTGACTTTACCCTCACTTATATCTACTCAAACCAATCCCGAAGACAATATAAAATGTAAGCCACAATAATATAGTGCTATAATAACTATAGTTTCTGCAAGTTTTACATGTTTCTTACAGCTTTACATTTTGAAATGCACAGACACAGTAAATCCCTAAAACTGAAACACTTGGGCATGCATCATATTATAGTGCAATATGATATATACTGTATCTATTCACTTGTAAAAGCCTTCAATACTTTTGATTTAGGGTATTGGCTCAGGATATGTCTGTATGTCTGGTGGTGGTAAAGTGGAAATCCTTTAAATCTTAACCCTTTGTGACTTCCTTACGTAATTTCTGCTCCAACAGCATCAGGAGAGTGAAGAATGTGTAAAAATGTAAGGAAAGATATAGCCATAAAGAGGGATAAATTAATAGGGAGAGACTGAGAGAAGGTGGAAATGAGCCAGATAGACAGGAGGGAGAGGTATCTAGCTTTTTCAGTGAGTCAGAAGATGATGACTGAGGGGGGAATTAAGAAATGGCAATAAGACGTCATGTTAGACTAAAGAAAGCTGCAATCAGCCCACCTGTCGGAAATAACTGCAGCCTGGAGAGGGTTGCATTTCTGCAGCTGTGGTGTGATTCTTCTCCTGATGAAAAGTGAGGGGTCAGTGAAAAACTCAATTTCCAATCAATCAATCAATCAGAGCAGTTTTGTGAACTGGGACAGAGAAGTCTAAAAAGACCAGACAGAAATAGCTTTTCATGCGAAATGTTATTTTGCATGAATGATTTTTCTCATCCTAACTTATTGTCAAGCCAATTTTGCAGCCAAGTGTTTGCATTCCCCAAGGAAAATGATGTTCCAACTTTCCCAATTCAGCTGAAAGTTTTTTGTTTGTAGTATTCCAGTTACGTTTCGTTAGATGGTGCAGAATAATAACAGGACAGATGGAGGAGACAGGTGGGATGACAGGCAACATGGATTTGAAGCCATGCAGTGAATGAATAGCATGCAACATAGTCCAACGAGCTGTCACAAAACCTGAACCCACCGGTTTGTTGTTGTACACCATGTCAACATGGCCAATCACACCCTAAATCTAATGTTAAAGTGAATGCTACAGTAAGATCCTGTGACCGTATTACCCAAAAAAGAGCTGTTTCTTTTTTATAGCACACATGAATCTCTTCAGAACGGCAACAATTAGATACTCATTATTGAGAAACCCAAAAGCCTTACAGCTAAACTTTCTCCAAACACAAGCTTTCGGAACTTATTTTCTTTTCTTGCTCTGGGTTATTTTACTTTCTGTGCTGAATATTGGATTTGTCAATAAGTTTCTTGGTGAAAAGAGGACAACATGGTTTTACTGAAAGCCTAAGTTTTTAGGCCATTATTCTGTATTCTTTTAACAAAAGGAAACTGGTGATTTTGGCTCAACGTTCAAATGTATGATCAATGGCCTCAAATTTGTTTGGTTACAAAGTAATTTGCTGATAAATTTGCGAATTTGATTCATTCAAAAAGTCCCAGAGCAAAAACAGGATGCATACATTTTATAGTAAATTGAAGAAAGATGACAAAATATATTGCCCTTAATCTTGCTGATTTGTGCTGCCTGTTAAAAATGTGCTGATTGTCGCCACCAGTGAAATGACAAGGAAATAAACCAGGATGGGAAGCAAGGGGGAATATTGATTGATGCATTCATTTAGGTTTGTCAGAGCAAGACTGTTTCAGAATGAAGAATAGCCCACCTCTTGGCCAAGCAACAAAGTGACAAGTTAAACATGTTCATAGGCAGGCTCGTAGCACATTTTGATACAAAGCTGAGGTCCAAAGATAATGAAATAAGCCCTAGAATCAGTCATCATTGCAGACAAGTACCTCAGGTTTTCATATAATGTAATAACATGAATGCTCACTGTTCAGTCGATAAAGCACTTTCCTGCCCCTCTGTTTAACTTTGGGAGAGAAAGAAGGGACAATTGTAGAGAAGGAAACGGCAATTAGACAGAAGGACGCAGATGGATGTGCTAGGGAAAAGAGAGAGAACTGATAGAGTATGGCTCTATATTTGAAGACTGCTGCACAAAGGGCTGTTTAAGATAAATGGTGCCCCCTCCACACACACGGACAGACACACACACACACACACACACACACACACACACACACACACACACACACAAACTCTCGATAAGTGTCACTTTCTGAATCGGCCGAGCTTCACACCTGCCCAGTGCTGTCAGTCTGCCAGCTGTGAGAGCTGCAGCTGTCTCAAAGGTATCAGCCGCTCCATATGCAAATACCTTCCTCTTCTTTATGCCCACATCTCTGGTTGCCTCCATTCAGATGTTCAGTCAGAGCCACTTTGTTCCAACCCTGCATCAATCCCAATCTATCCCTAAATCTCTTTCTGCCATTATATCACCTGCCCTCCACACAAGCCCCATAACACATATTCATTTCCTTCTTCATGCCTCCTCTGCAGAATCCAGTGTAGCCAGATCTCCGTTTACTCTGCAGGATGATTCACTTCGGAGGGATTGACCAGGGATGACAGGAGAGATTTTAGTAGCCTTTGATGTTCTGTAATTGTGCTGACCATGTGTAGCCACAACCACACTCACACATAGGCCACACACACACACACACACACACACACACACACACACACACACACACACACACACACACACACACACACACACAAACTGTTTGCTGTGCTTCAAGATGCCATCAGAGAGAATTTGTGCAGAAAAAGCTTTGATGTCTACAACCTTTACTTTAAAGGAATTTCCCCCACATGAGCCCATGAACACACTGAGATCCTCAAACAACACCTCTTTGACTTTTCTGAAGTCCAGGCCAAAGACCAGAGGTGATCAGGAAGGTGACCTCCAGTTAAGACTTTTAAAGGCACAGTCGCCCCATGTCAGGGAGACATGCAGTCAATACAGACATCTTTCATGTGTTGTGTAAACAAAATAAAATAAGATCCAGAGATACAGTAGTTTAAAGGTTTAAAGTGTCTCATCTCTGAAGGCAGGTGTGATGCCATTGTGCTTCAAATGGTTGGGCTTTAGTAAAAATGTACAACGTTGGTGAATTTATTTAGATTTAAAGTATCAAATAAAGGCCTATAAAGTTATTTAAACATCTGAGCAAGATTGTAAATGATTCAACCATAAGAGTTAGTTTTGCTGTTAACAAATCTGCATCTAAAAATAGGCTTATGATCATTTATTTTCTTAAATTCTATCATCTGATCTTTTTATCATGATAATCTGCACAGTTTTTTGAGCACTGGCACTGTGTAAAGTTGACAAAATGTGGCAGAAGTTTTCCAACTGCTTATTTCATGTGGGAGAACATATCCATTAAAGCTGACAGTCTGGACATAAAACTAATAGCAGCTGTGTCCAAAGTAATAACAGCACAGAGCCAAAACATCAATGTATGTCTGTCCAAATGCCTATGAAGCTCATTTTATGTGAGATACCAGTGTAGTAGGAGTATATCATAGTGGAATGTGAGCTTTATGGAGGATTGCAAAACATTAGTCGGCCTTTGGCTGGATGCTGCTGTAGTTGCAGTGATTCTGCTAATTTATATCTGCTGCACAACTAATGGAGGATATAAAAGGCCTCAGGTTTGTTCATATGAGGCTGTGCATTTAAAGGGCACAACCTAATGATGAGAAAGCACAGTGTTAAATGAGAGTTTTGTGGCAGTTAGGATGTGTGTGTGCTTGGATGGTGCCCGATTCCTCATTAAATAGCTAAAGAGTTTTGATAGTTTATTAGAACAGATTAACACTCTTTGCATTTTTGTCTCTGTTTTATGAAGACCTACTGTATATTGCACACACACACACACACACAAACACACACACACACACTATATCCAATCTGACAGCTTGTGTTGTTATTGCTTCAAGTACAAACAAGCAATCATTCCCTTTTTCTGTCTCTGCCATTTTTCCTCTCTGCATGGACAAACAGAAGCCATTCTCACTGAACCTTGCATTTTAATTGTATTTCATGATAGATTCTGATGAACAATGTCATGAATAAAGTGTCATTTTCAAAAAGTTTCTACATTAGAAATTTGGGTTTTCTTTCAACCAAATTGTCCAAAAACATAACGTGGATGGTTCCATACAACCATTCTTTACAAGTAAAATAAATGATCAGTTCACTAATTTCATTGAATTTGGGTGTGTTATTCAATTTTATAGCGTTTGAAAAAAAAAATTATCAAAGAACATTGGAAAAAAGTGACAAAAAATGTTGGAAAAAAACAACAAAATCTTCAAAACAAAGTGCAGAAAAATCAACAAAAACATTGACAATAACATCAGAAATTTGTGACAAAAAAAATTGAAAAAAGTGACCAATAAGTCGAAAAAAGTGACAAAAACATCGGAAAAAAGTGACGAAATATTTTGAAAAAAGTGACAAAAATGGCACAAAAACAAAGTTTTTATTTGAAATTTTGACCCAGAAAAAAAAAAAAAAAGTTGCATGGTCGATGGGAAGACAACACAAAGGTTAAAATGCTTTATTGGTCAAATTTTAAGGACAACGTTTTATATATTAAGGCCATATAAAAAAAATTATAATTTATTATACCTCATAAATGCATTTTATCAACTCCTAACCTAAAGAATCTCATACTCTATCATGGTTATCTTTTATCATGAAATCATACATAAGATTTGGACTTTGCCTATAACTTGCTATCATATATTTAACATTGGCTGTGTTTTAGTTTGCATTGTGATCAGATTTCTTTCTTTAAATTTTGACTTAAACAGATGTAACAGAAGAAAAGCTAATGCTGATACAGAATTACACAACAGGAGCTATAGAGAGCCCATTTTGGTAATGGAATTTGTGTAATATTTTATCTTTAAATTCTGACCTACTTTAAAAACTCCCCAGAGGCAGAACATTTTAAAGTCACTGTACAGCTCCTGGACCTCATTACATTATAACAATAACATTACTTTGCGTTGAGACCTAGCAGACAGACAACACCCAACTGTAAGAATGAAAAAAGCGTTAAAAAAAGTTGTAGCTCTTTCAGAGGTCGGGGGAGAAAGGGTCACGCTGAACCAGATGTTTTTCACAGAGCTCTGAGTCCACATGCTTCTCAATCCACACATGCTGCCCCCTGTGGTTTGGCCAGAGGTAATGATCTATGTCGAGAGAAAGGTACGACTTTACATCAAGGTACTACACGGGGGTCAGGGTCACCTTTGAACAGATGTTATGGCAGGGACTGCTGCCAGTGCGTAAGGACATGGGTCAGTATTAAGCAGATGCTGCAGACCAAAAGGAATTAACATGTCACATCCTCTTTGAGTTGACTAAATGCTGCCATCACTGTCAAGAGACCCCCTGCTTGTGAGTGAGATAGTGGAAGTCCAGCTGTAAAAGCTGTTACCATGGTGTTGCTAAGAAATCATTGCTAATGTTAACATATTTTGAGAAAGCGTTGCTGAACCCTGAAAGAACTCTTCATGCTCAGTCCCTTCATTTAGCCACTGTCACCCAATATGTGGCTAATTAATATTCCTCTGAAATAACCTTTGATTCCCTTTGATTGTTTACAAGAGAGATAGATGTATAAGTATAATTTATAGTTTGTTATAAGTGTAATGACAATTTTTAGAGATTGATTCATTTATTTATGTTATTTGGAAATCTCCATGTTTTTTGTTTTGAAATGCATCCACATCCATGGATGTTAAAATATAGAATCTTGATTAAATCGTGTCAATGGCAACTAATGATGCTAAGTTTTCTAGTAAAACAGCACAGCAGTGAGCCTCCAAAAATTACATACTGCAATATATTTTTCCCATAAAATGCAGATATATTTAAATGAATTAATTAAAATAATAAAGTTAAAGTCTTGAATGTAAATGATGAAAACTGACATCCACACAATTTACTTTATAATCACTTACCTCCAGTTCATAATCTAGAAAAATGCCAAAAACAGGATTATCTGGCAGTAAGAGTAAGTTTTTGACTAATTATTATAAATGTATATAATATATGCTTAGCATAATGATGACGCATTTAACTGCCTGTGGCAACATAAATATGTGCTGCTAAAAAGTGTTTCCACTTTTTTTCTCACTGTAGAAAGTAATAAGCACAGCCCTGCAGAATGTGTTTGGCTTGTGTGAAGGCAGATCTGCTGAAGAGATGGAAACACAGAGACTTACTAATTAGAGAAACTACAAACATCTTACAACATTTTGACTTTTCATCCAACTTGAGATCCTGCAGTACGTGTCCGACCTCAGAATGCCTTTCACTATAATGTATTTGCCTTCCCACTCAGCCTGTCCCACTAGAGGATTGTGTGCTTTGCATTCCTAGAGATATTTACAAGCAAATCAGTAATTTCCTCACATACAGTATGGTTCAGATGTGCAGGTGTCCTTATCTCCTTGAATACATAATAAGCTTTTGTCTCATGGGACTGTGGACTTCAATTAATGTATGTGTATATGTGTAGGTGCTATATGTATTTAATCAGTCAAGCTGGATCAAATTATAGCTGATGATTGTCACAGGCTCACAAATTCTGTTGACTTATTATTAGACAATCATGATAGTTCTTTAAAAGTACCATTTTATTAGTTCAGTATTTCACTTTCGCCCCATCACCTTGCAGTGTGCAGCTTCTGTCTGTGGGAACAATTGCAAAGGAAATGTTTCATCATTTCATTCTAGCTGTTCCTTCCCAGTAGGATGAACAGAGTTAACTAGAAAATGCATTTCCTGTAGAAAATGCTTGTGAATGCTGAAAAGCTAAATTGATATTGTTAAACTAGATTGCTGGCATAATTGCGCAAAAGTCATAGTATAGTATGTTAAAAAATCATTAAAAAGTCATAGTATAGTGTGCCGAAAAAAGTATATTATGTTGAAAAAGTTATAAAAATTCATAGTATAACAAGTCAAAAAGTCATAAAATGTAATAGTATAGTTTGTAAAAAAAAATCATAAAAGTCATAGTATAGTATGTCGAAAAAAGTCCTAATATAGGATGTCGAAAAAAATCATAAACTGTAATAGTATAGTTTGTCGAAAACAATCATGAATAAGTCATAGTATAGTATGTCGAAAAAATTCATAGTATAGTATGTCAAAAAAGTAAAAGTATAGTAGGGCAAAAAAGTCACTTTCTTTGAAAAATGAATCGCTATATAAGTATAGTATGTTGAAAACGGTCATAAAAAGTCATAGTATAGTATGTTAAAAAAATTATAAAAAGTCATAGTATAGTGTGTCGAAAAAAGTCAAATTATAGTATGTTCAAAAAGTTATACAAATTCATAGTATAGCATGTCAAAAAATGATATAGTATAGTCAAAAAAGTAATAGAAAGTCGTAGTATAGTATGTTGAAAAAAGTCATAATAGTATGTCGAAAAAAGTCATAAACGTAATACAGTAGTATAGTATGTCGAAAAAAGTCTTAAAAAGTCATAGTGTATAATATCGAAAGTTATAAAAAGTCATAGAATAGTATGTCGAAAAAATTCATAAGTCATAGTATAGTATGTCGAAAAAAGTCATAGTATAGTATGTCAAAAAAAGTCATAGAAAGTCACAGTATAGTATGCCGAACAAAGTGATGAAAACGTCATAGTATAGTATGTCCAAAAAAGTCAAAGTATGGTATGTCGAAAAAATTCATAGTATAGCATGTTGAAAAATGTTATACTAGAGTAAATTAAAAACGTCATATAATTGCTTGTCAAAAAAGTCATAGTATAGTATGTCGAAGTAATAAGAAGTCATAGTATGGTATGTCGAAAAAAGTCATAGTATAGAATGTCGAAAAAAGTCATAAAAAGTCATAGTATAATATGTCAAAAAAGTCCTATTATAGCTTGTCGAAAAAAGGCATAAAAAGTCATAGTATAGTGTGTTAAAAAAATCATAAAAAATTTATAGTAGACTGTGTCGAAAAAAAATCATAGTATAGTATGTCGAAAAAAGTCATAGTATAGTGAGTTGAAAAAAGTCATAGTATGTTGAAAACGGTCATAAAAAGTCATAGTATAGTATGTTAAAAAAATTATAAAAAGTCTATAGTATAGTGTGTAGAAAAAAGTCAAATTATAGTATGTTCAAAAAGTTATACTATATAGTATAGTAAGTCAAAAAAGTAATAAAATGTAATAGTCTAGTTTGTAAAAAAGTCACAGAAAGTCATAGTATAGTATGTTGAAAAAAGTCATAATAGTATGTTGAAAAAAGTCATAAAAGTAATACAGTAGTATAGTATGTCGAAAAAAGTCATAAAAAGTCATAGAATAGTATGTCGAAAAAAGTCATAGTATATGTCGAAAAAAGTCATAAAATGTAATAGTATAGTGTGTCAAAAAGTCATAGTATAGTATGTCAAAAAAGTAATATTATAGTATGTCGAAAAAAAGTCATAAAAGTAATACAGTAGTATAGTATGTCGAAAAAAAGTCATAAAAAGTCATAGAATAGTATGTCGAAAAAAGTCATAGTATAGTATGTCAAAAAAAGTCATAGAAAGTCACAGTATAGTATGTTGAAAAAAGTCAAACAAGTCATAGTATATGTCGAAAAAAGTCATAAAATGTAATAGTATAGTGTGTCAAAAAAGTCATAGTATAGTATGTCAAAAAAGTAATATTATAGCTTGTCAAAAAAAAGTAATATTATAGCTTGTCAAAAAAAGTAATTTTTTGTAATAGTATATTGAAAAAAGTCATAGTATAGTATGTCGAACAAAAACAATACACAGCCTGGACTGGGTATCGAACCTGGGTCAGAATCTGCAGTGATAACTTGAAGGGTGCTTGGGGGTAGCAGTGATAACCTCTAAGCCAGTGTGCCACCCGAGTAGCCTAGAAATCTAGACGCACCCTAGCGGCAGCAAATTTAATTTGCAGCCAGGGAGGTCTAGGCACTCTCTGTTGGCTTGCGAGCTGGAAAAACCAAACTCTAGTCAGGCCAATCACATCGTGTATAGAGTCAGTAGACGGGCTTATGGCTGCTGCTGCTGCTGGGAACAGCAGTCTTCTGGAAGACTTGGAGTTAAGCTTTTCTTTGAGAAAAGAACGGCACTGAAATCATTCTTATTAAAGGAAGATGTGTTCGGAGTTTTGCCGACTGGATACGGCAAAAGTTTAATCTATCAACTAGCTACCTTCTTCGTTGCTCTGCCTGGTTGTAGCGCTATCCTATTGCGTGCAGAGGGAATTTGAAAGACAACCGTTTATCCCCCCCTCGGATTGAGCCCTGTCAATGGAGAGTTTCCAGACCCAACATCTTGATGTGGGTCTGGCTTGTCAGGCTACCACCCAAGAGTCTATGTTCGAAAACAGTAATAGCATAGCTTATTGAAGAAGATGATAAAAAAGTCATAGTATAGCATGTCGAAAAAAGTGATTAAAAAGTCATAGTATAGCATGTTGAAAGATATCTCCATCCTGGACTGGGTATCATATCACGGTCAGAATCTACAATGATTATTTACTGGTTACTTGTTGGCAGCAGTGATAGCCTCTAATTCAGTGTGACACCAAATAGTATACATTGAAAACAGTAATAGCATAGCATGTCGAAAAAAAGTGATAAAAAAAAAGTCATAGTATAGCATGTTGAAATAAGTCATAGTAAAGCATGTAAAAAACTCATAATATAGCATGTAGAAAAAAGCCATTAAAAAGTCATAGTATAGCATGTCGAAAGAAGTCATGGTATAGCATGTTTAAAAAAGCCATTAAAAAGTCAAAGTGTAGTATGTCAAAGCAATTGCCTAGCCTGGCCTGGGTATTAAACCTGGGTCAGAATCTGCAGTGACAACTTGGAGAGGGCTTGTGGGTAACAGTGATAACCTCTAAGCCAGAATGCCACCCAAGAGTTTATGTTAGAAAACAGTAATAGCATGTTGAAAAAGATGATAAAAAAGTCATAGTATAGCATGTCGAAAAAAGTGATAAAAAAGTCATAGTATAGCATGTCGAAAAAAGTAATTAAAAAGTCATAGTACAGCATGTCCAAAAAAGACATATACACAAGTATAGCATATCTAAAGATACATCCAGCCAGGACTGGGTATCAAACCTGGGTCAGAATCTGTATTGCTTGCTTACTGGTTGCTTGTTGGCAGCAGTGATAACCTCTAAACCAGTGTGCCATGAAACAGTATACATTGAAAACAGTAATAGCAAAGCATGTCGAAAAAAGTGATAAAAAGGTCATAGTATAGCATTTTAAAAAAAAGCCATAGTATAGCATAGCAAAAAAGTCAAGGTATAGCATGTCGAAAAAAGTCATAGTAAAGCATGTTTAAAGATATTTCCATCCTGAACCTTGATTTGAATCTGCAATGATTACTCACTGGTTACTTGTTGGCAGCAGTCATAACCTCTAGGACCGTGTGCCACCAGATAGCACACATTGAAAACAGTAATAGCATAGCATGTAGAAAAAAGCCATTAAAAAGTCACAGTATAGCATGTTGAAAAAAGTCATGGTATAGCATGTCTAAAAAAGCCATTAAAAAGTCAGAGTGTAGTATGTCAAAAAAATTGTCTAGCCTGGACTGGGTATCAAACCTGGGTCAGAAATTGCAGTGATAACTCAGAGGGTGCTTGTGGGCATCAGTGATAACCTCTATGCGGCCGGCTGTGTGTCGCACAACGGCCAGCGAATGACAGCTCGAATAACTCCCTAGAAATGGCCAATGAGGGGGCTCGTTACCACCAGAAAACAGCCACGAGCAGCCAATGACAGCTCGAGTGTCTCCCTAGAAAAGGAGCCATTGAGGAGGCGCGTTTCCCCCTTCGTTTCTGCGGAGGAAGATTTCAACTTTGTTGGTAAGTTTGTTTACTTTTTTTTACTGTATTTTAAGTGTCATGTTAGCTCCACAAACTCTGAACTCTGCTTCCTTTTGGTGGACTTTTATTAGCAAAGCCTTTATTACTATATAATAGCATCAAGCTATAGGTATGTGTGTGTGGGAGTCTCAGTACAGCGTCATTCTCTTTCTTTCCCCTGTAATGGTGGCTACCTGATATGCTGTAGCTAGCCTACCTGCATTGATATGATGATGATAGATAGATAGATGTGATGATGATAGATAGCGCTATCTGGACTTGTCATCATGTTTCTAACTTTTTTAATAGTCTCTAAGATGTATCATTACGCTAATCTTCTGATAGGTGCTCAGATAAACATGAGGTTTTAACATTGTCTTCCTTATCGACAGATATGGAGCCAAAGTTTAAAATTTCCAGAGTTTCCATCTCCACATGAACAGGTTCATCCCAGGTAAAAACTCATCTCAACTTTAGCACAAAAACATGTAGATTGATGTAGAGAATTAAAGCACAATTGACTAAAACAACTATTGCTATCTTTAGGAACTCTGGCCAGTGCCACGTTCTTCCAGGCCTATCTGGTGGATGGCCTTGCCAGGTGGAATGAGGACAGGGGCATGGCTGAGGAGGGGAGAGTGGAGCCCCACTCCTACAGTGGCCTTCTACGGCATGCTGTCAATCAGCTCGCCGAGGAGGGTCCTGACATACACACCTCCACGGAAATACACTGGTACACTTACTTTGTGTCTAAAAAAATCTCATTTGAGTTAAAATGTTTTGCATCTACTTGTACATAACCTATAGTTTGATGTGTTCACCAGTGTGCCCCCAGCACCTGCTGCACCACCCACTAGACGGTCCCCAGCGTCTGCCGCACCACCCACCAGTGTGTCCCCAGCGCCTGCCACACCACCCACCAGCCAGTCCCCTGCCACTGCAGTGCCCTCCACTGCCCAGTCCCCAGCCGCCACAGGTGTGCTTGCCACAGCCCCTCCATCTGCCACAGGTCCGTCTGCTGTAGCTCCTGATCTTGTGTCTTCATCTGATGTAAGTTTTAACTTTTTTTGCAATTGATTTTAAAGAATCAATCCTAACATATTGTGCTTTGCTACAAGTCTGTCACTATGTTCCATTTTATTCATCTAGAGCTCTGTTGGACCAGACAACATCCCCGGCTATGCAGCAGTCCAGGACGTAAAAAGCCACAGCCTTGCCCTGACACAGGAGGAGGCACAGCACATCATAGCTCTCTGGCAGGGCTTTTCTGACTTTGACAAGGGCAGGACAACATACCCTCCTCGTCACCAGCAAACCCTAAACACAGGTCGGTTTAGGACCACAAAAAAGATTGTTGCAGCAGGGGTGGAGTGGTGGTGAGACAGACCAACCTGCCGCAACATCCTCTTCGCTGCAGCTTCCTGTGACCAGTGCAACACCCTCTTGGCTACAGCGTCCTGCGGCCAGCGCAACATTCACCCCCCCTGCAGCGCCCTTCAGCCACCGCCACGCTCACATCCCTGTAGCGCCAGAGGCTGATCCTGCCAGCCGGTCTTGTGCCTTCAACACCACCCGTTTTAGATGTTAAGAAGAGAGTAATTTTAAACAGTGCTGTCCCTCTCAGTGCCTTCATCTTTCCTTAGTAGCCAGCTAGCGAGCATATTGTATTTATCCTTTAAAAAAATTAAATTAAAAACAAGAAGTTATTTCAGTTGCATGCATGTGCAATGGGATTATCAGAGCAAATGACACGTGACATTAAGTGAAAACTAAACGTGTGTATCATCCACATTTCTCTTAGTTAGCGGTCATACGTCGCATGTGTGACATGTCAGTATCATTCCATACAACGATAGACATCTGTAGCGTAATTTCAATGCAAATATGAACGTGCATGGCGGGAATCGAACCGGCACTTTAGGGGACGCTTTTAGACACTTTATGGTGACAAACCTCGAAGCATGAGTGCTTGCCTTAAGCCGGTGTGCGACCCAACAGTTTATGTTCGAAAACAGTAATAGCATAGCATGTTGAAAAAGATGATAAAAAGTCATAGTATAGCATGTTAAAAAAAGTGATAAAAAAGTCACAATATAGCATGTAGAAAAAATCCATTAAAAGTCATAGTATAGCATGTCCAAAAAAGATATAGTATAGCATATCAAAAGATATGTCAAGCCTGGACCGGGTATTGAACCTGAAGTGATTACTTACTGGGAGCTTGTTGGCAGTAGTGATAACCTCTAAACCAGCACGCCACCAACAAATTTATGTTGAAAACAGTATTAGGATAGCATGTCGAAAAAAGTCATTAAAAAAGTGATGAAAAAGTCATAGTAAAGCATGTCAAAAAAAGTCATAGTATAGCATGTTGAAAAAGGTCATGGTATAGAATATCAAAAAAAAGGATAAAAAAGTCATAGTATAGCATGTCAAAAAAAGTCAAAGTGTGGTATGTCGAAAAAATGATAGTATAGTATGTCGAAAAAAGTCATAAAAAAGTCATAGTATAGTACATTAAAAACAGTGTATGTTGTATAGTATGTTGAAAAAATTCATAGTAGACTGTCAAAAAAAGTAATAGTATAGTATGTTGAAAAAAGTCATAGTACAGTGAGGCGAAAAAAGTCAATGTATAGTATGTTGAAAACAGTCATAAAAAGTCAAAGTATAGTATATTAAAACAAAATCATAAAAAGTCATAGTATTGTATGTCGAAAAAATGATAGTATAGTATGTCGAAAAAAGTCATAGTATAGTACATTAAAAACAGTGTATGTTGTATAGTATGTTGAAAAAATTCATAGTAGACTGTCAAAAAAAGTAATAGTATAGTATGTTGAAAAAAGTCATAGTACAGTGAGGCGAAAAAAGTCAATGTATAGTATGTTGAAAACAGTCATAAAAAGTCAAAGTATAGTATATTAAAACAAAATCATAAAAAGTCATAGTATTGTGTGTCGAAAAAAAGGCAAATTCTAGTATGTTGAAAAAGTTATAAGAATTCATAGTATAGCATGTCGAAAAACGTCATAGTATAGTAAGTCAAAAAAGTCATAAAATGTAATAGTATAGTTTGTAAAAAAGTCATAGAAAGTCATAGTATAGTATGTTAAAAAAGTCATAAAAAGTCATAGTATAATATGTCGAAAGAAGTCATAAAAAGTCATAGTATAGTATGTCGAAAAAAGTCATAAAAATAATAGTATAGTATGTCAAAAAATGTCTTAAAAAGTCATAGTGTATAATGTCGAAAGAAGTCATAAAAAGTCATAGAATAGTATGTCGAAAAAAATCATAAGTCATAGTATAGTATGTTGAAAAAGTCAGTATAGGATGTCGAAAAAAGTAATAAAATGTAATAGTATAGTTTGTTGAAAAAAATCATGAATAAGTCTTAGTATAGTATGTTGAAAAAAATCATAGTATAGTATGGTGAAAAAGTCATAAAAACGTCACTTTCTTTGAAAAATGAATCGCTCCTGATGGGAATCAAACTCCCAACCTATGTCTCCCCAACCAGCCTTCTAAAAGACTGAGCTATGAAACAGATCACAGCATTTTTTGTCAAAAAAAGTCATAAAACGTCATAGTATAGTATGTTGAAAAAAGTCATAGTATAGGATGTCAAAAGAAGTCATAAAAAGTAATAATATAGTATGTTGTAAAAAGTCATAAAACAGTCATAGTATAGTATGTCGAAAAAATCATATTATCGTATATCAAAAAAGTAATCACTCCTGATGGGAATCAAACTCCCAACCCAAGACTCCCCAACCAGTCTTCTAACAGACTGAGCTATAAAACAAGTCACAGTAGTGTATGTTAAAAAAAAGTCATAAAAATGTATAGTATGTCAAGAAAGTCATAAAAAGTTCATTGTATAGTATGTCAAAAAGAGTCATAAAATGTAATAGTACAGTATGCTATAAAACAAGTCATAGTATTGTACATCAAAAAAAGTCATAAAAATGTCAAAGTATAGTATGTTGAAAAACGTCGTAGTTTGTATGTCGAAAAATGTATAAAACGGTCATGGTATAGTATGTCAAAAAAGTCATGTTATAGTATGTCGAAAAAGCTATAAATCAGGTCATAATATTGTATGTCGAAAAAAAAACATAAAAAGTCATAGTATAGCATGTTGAAAAAGGTAATAGTATAGTATGTCGAAAAAGTTATGAAAAAGTCATAGTGCAGTATGTTGAAAAAAGTCATAGTATAGTACTGTATGTCAAAGATTGTAATAGTATAGAATGTCGTAAAAAAGTCAAAGTATAGTATGCCAGAGAAAGTCTGGAAGAACATGCAAACTCCACACCAAGAGGCCCAGCCTGGACTGGGAATCGTCCAGCCTACTTGCGAACATACTGAAATAATTTGTGTGGATAAAGTTGAGAAATGTGGGCTCTTAAGACATTTAAAAAAAATGGTACTCTGTCCTTTCGTCCGGAAATGTCAAGAATGTTTAATAAGGGAGGTCAACGAAGGAATGCTTGTGGCTGTTGTCATTTGGAGGCTCACTGAGCCAAATGTATAAGTCATATTGCTTAAATATGCCCATTGCAGCACATTGGCTGAAAGTAGACAAGTATATCTATGTTTTGATGTATAAATGGTGTATGAGAATTAAGAATTGTGGCCGTGACAAATGGTGGAGAGAAGTTGAAAACAAGCACAAATGTCCTTAAAGAGCTCAACATTTTGATATTTGAATGTTTTTTGTAGCTGAAAGGTCGCCTACTACTTAGTAGCCGAAAATCGTACGGAATAATTGGATAACAATACTGCTGAAGCATTCACACAAATATGTGTTAATATTTTTTGAGGGAAAAAGCTTCCCTTTTAAATAGTAAAAACACAAATTCTTTTTTTCAGTGTGTAGTGTGTTTCTTTCATGCACTGACACACACACACACACACACACACAGACACACAGTCGCTATGATATGATTTGGCCCAGCAGTGTGCTGTTCATTGAAAAATGGGCAAACTGCTGAGCTCGACACCTCCCCATTGTTTCTGAATAATAAGTATTAACACTGTACTATCTTCTCAATGAAAAATGCTCCAATTGAGCAGTGGTAGCTGCTTTTTGTGCGTGTGTGTGTGTGTACTGCGTATAGTACATGTGTGACTTCTTGCAAACAAATGCAACTGAGTTATGACCTTATTTGGATTAACCGGAAGGCTTTGTTGTATAGATATTTATTAATTCATGAAACTATCATGCTGTCACTGTCCCTCCCGGAGGTGATTAATATGCCTTTGACATAACATAGAAGAGAAGTGAATTCCCTCGGGAAATATATGCACTATGACTCCTCTTTATCATTTATCTATGCTGTATATTTGTCTACCATGATAAATCAATTTCCATTATACTTCTAGTCACACCAAGCTCTACTTATACTATGCATGGCTTTCAACATTAATGCACAGAGGACACATACAGGTATACCAACACAGATAATCATTAAGGTTTTAATACACACTTCCTTTACCAAAGATGTTTGCAAGTGAGACACAGCAGTTTCCTCTGTTAAGCAACATTTGGACACTATATGAAAGTAAAATATTTAGGGCCCGAGCACCACCAACGTCAGTGAAGGCCCTATTAAAACTATAGGAACTATAAAATTAGCATTTTCCCCTCCAGTCAAAACAATAACTTTCTTTGGAGTGTTGGTTGACATCCTTATGGCTCATATGAGGAATGATGCTGATTTACAGATATGTAATCACAATTTGTTCAATTTCTTCTCATTTTTAGGAAAAGATGAAATGTCACAATTGCTGTCTTTTTTATTTAAATGTGTGCATCTCATCAGAAAGAGTTGAAGCATAACTGACGCTACAAAACTGATGTCACCTTTTGAAATATATGTGTACAGCATCTGTAAAAAAGAATATGACCTAAAAGTAAGTCATTTGCAAATGAAATATTTTTCAGTTTTAGTTTTTTTTTCAATTAAATGAAATAACAAACCCATTCAATCGAAATGAAAGTGCCACATTTTTCACCTTTCAGTCTGTAAAAGAAAGTGTTTATGTCCTTTATGTTCTTCCCAGCACTGATTTTACTTCATAGCACTAAGACATGCCACCAGACAGCACTTCAAAATAACCCTGTTGAAGAACTAAATAGATGCTCATGCAAAATACACAGAGCAAAGGCAAGATTGAATAAGTGAAGGAGAGATACAGATATGGAGATGAATGAACGAGGTGAAGGACTAAGAAATTTCTTTCCCTGATGGGTTGTCAAAATCACTTTTCACTAATGTCCCTCTTAACCCTGAATGTGTCACTGCTGAGACACACACACACACACACACACACACACACACACACACACACACACACACACACTTCCACATACACGTATACAGGCACAGCCATTCGTTTTCTTGAGCCATTTGGTCGGAGCTTTTAAAGCCAGTTTAGTGGGACAGGAGCACAGACAGAAAGAGACAGATAGTGGGAGCAAGGTGAAAATGGGGACACTGCACTAACTCAATAGAGACAAAGAAGGACCATAATGACTTTCTGGTCACCTTGTCATTAACATCAGCACACCTTATTAAAGGGATAGTTCGACATTTAGGGGAATACACTTATTCACTTTCCTACCAAGAGTTAGATGAGAAAATCGATACCACTCTCATGTCATTAAAATAGGCCTATATCACTAAAGACTGGACACAAGGGGAAGCAACTAGCATATCCTGTCTGTTTAATCCTTACAAAAAACCTTTCTGGAGTCCCCACTGGTTGTTTGGCAGCGTCAGAGTGATGACAAGATATTAATGTACCTAGACCACAAAATATAGCCAGGTTTCTAATCCCCCACAAAATCACAATGTGTGGTTTTTACTCTCTTTTTATATTTGGATGCTAGGCTAATCTAACCAGCTGCTAGAAAGAGTGGTTTCAATCTTCTCACAATTCCTGGGGAAAAGGTAGTAAGTGTATTTCGCAAAATGTCAAACTGTTCCTTTAACATCACCTCACAGATGTTGGACTAAAGATCTTGTGCTCAATCTCAAGGTAAAAGTAGCCTAATATACCCAGAGGCTCCATAGGCCTGTAAGGGACTGCTGTTCATTTTTTAAAGTGCAGCTATAATGGTCAGACTAATATCTATGACAGCCTAACTACAGATTAGACAAAGAATGAAATGGTGTGTTTTGAATTGATGTCAAAGAATTATCGATTACCGCACTGTGTACCATTCAGGAACACACACACAAATGAGCAGCTTTATCATGAGGCCATTCAGGAGGTGTCCAATTTCCCTTCACTAGTCATTGATAAGCGCTCTCCTTGCCCGTCACTCAGGACTTAGACTGATTCCCTCTCGGCCCACGAGCCCAATTTAGTCTCCACATGAATCTATCACACAGCGATGTTATCTGCAAGTAACCCAATCTCCCTCATACCCCTCCATCTGTCTTTCCTTCAATGTCTCTCTCCCCTCCTCTCCACCTTTCTCTTTCTCTGTTTCTCCCTTCTCACCCACTTTTATTCCACCAGTTCTTTTCACTGTTTTTCTAACCTCTTTCTTTTCATCCACTGCTCTCCTTCTAATCAAGTGGGGAGAACCTGACTTTGCATATAGATCATATTCCCAAGGGATAGAGAAGAAAAATGTCTACATCGCTTACATATGAAGCCTTTCAGTAATGTGATGGATGAGTTGCATTTAGCTTTAGCAAACTTTTGAGACATTTCACTGATATGACTTGATTAATGGCCACACTGAGACGTCCACTACATGAGGGAACCTATTGGGGAGGGAACTTCTCCTCAGAAGATTTCAGATAAAACAATAAATGGCTGGTTCTGTCAATCAGTCCTCTCATACCCGTGTCAAAGAATACTAAGTAGATTTATGTGCAATCTTTTGAATGATGACACGACACGCAGTATATCTCTTAGCGGAAATTACACAATATGTTTTTAGGGATGAAAATCAAGATGCCATCAGCCAAAAGAGGGACAAAATGGGAAGTATCATAAATAGTGATTGGCTGGTGGCCCATAGGCTCAAACTGCTTTGGTAATAGGCTCCAGAGATGAAATAATAGAGGAGATAAAAGACAACTCTAGAGGGAGAGCCTACAGACTCTGAACCTGAACAAGCATGCATCACCTATCAGCACGAAACTGTAGACAGGCTATTAAAATCCTCAATTGTGAAAAAATTTTTTAAGCCAGGATGTTGTGAAGCAAAGACTTAATTAATCAATCTTTAATGGTCAAATGTCTTCATAGCATCTAGGGAGAGAATATCCCTAGGGGTTTTTGACCTGGGAGCACATTTTATAATATGAAGCAGATGTTAAACATAATCAGAGCTGCATCTTAATTTTAATGAATCCTGCAGGGTCATAATAAGTGCCATTAAACACCACACGACGCTACAAAGCCTAAAAAACCATGGCAGTAGCTGGTTGAGATTATGCGACAGTATGGAGCGCATAAACCAAATGCGCACCATGAGTGGGGTGTTATACTGCAGGAGACCAGACACTTTATTTCAAGTGACCAGCTGGCCAAAGTCTCTGTCTTACTGGCTCCATTTTGCCCAGTAATCCATACTGTTTCAAATCCAGAGTCCCTGTCCCCATCTCTTAATATGTATCACAACCATTACTAGAGGTTTAAATGGACTCTCTCCTGAATAGATAAACACACACAAATATACAGGAATACATCCAAGATGAGTTCTGTTAATTTCTGATATTCTGACAATGTACAACACCTGTTTAAGTCTACAATGTGTAAAAGAGTATAACATAAAGAGTACAGTGAAATGTATTTCCCCTAAAATATATAAAATAAGCAGTGTCCTGAGTCGAGGCTGCTGATGGAAGACAGGCACACATGGGAAACTCTGAATCATGCACAACATTAAAGTTACACTCTGCCAAGCTCTGCACATTTAGTGTCTCATTAGGTGTGGTTTGACAAAAGGTTTGGTGTGTTTCTGCAGAGTGATTGTGTTTATGGAAAAGCTGCTGCATCAACAAAGTTTTTGTTTGTTTGTAGAAACCTGACACTGAAGTCCACACCACCGTAAGCAGACACTGTGTCTGACGGCTACTTTTAAATTAAAGCCCAAACTATTCCTGAAAACTGAACATTTTTAAAGAGTGTGGAGTTCCCAGTTTTTACCTCACCTCACTCTCTAGAAGTAGTATCGTCTCACACACACACACACACACACACACACACACACACACACACACACACACACACCACATTGATGTGTAGTCATTTAGATTTGTCCTCCTCTGTTTGTCTGCCAGAAATCTTGTGCTGTTTCTCCATGCACTATTGAAGATAAGAGACCCTGTCATTACTGTAATGTGCTATGTTTGAGCACCGTGCTACTACACCAGACATCTTGGTTTGATTTTACCAGAATATGTCCCTTTCCCTCTGTCCCATTTTCCCTTGTATTATAATGAACATGCTGACAGTCGAATTAGCACGGTGTCACTATAGTAGCATGCTTCAGCGACATGTCTGCACAGCTGTCCCACTGTGATAGCACACCACTCTGTTAAAGGATCTTAGTACAGCCACTGAGACATAGAAGATGGTGTTTAGTGAAGTAAGCTGAATCCAGTCATATTTGGATTCAACTATTGTTCCTTTTTAGTCATTTTATAAAAGTTTCTTTAAGATTTACAAAATAATACTGTGGGATTGCCTATTTTCAGCCATCTATTATTTTACAGGAATAGGAACACACTGTTTGCGTAGTACAGAGATATCTACAGTGACGACAACTACAGTTAAATTGACCAACAGAGACTTACAGGGTTGTTTTGATGAAAGGTACCATGGTTTTCTTACGATCAACACATTTTACAGTATATCCAGGTATGTAAGTTTTTTGCACTGAGGGAACCATGTTCAGTCCTTTTCTGGATATCACACACACACAGACACACACACACACACACACACACACACTCACACTGAAACACTGAAGAGACCTACTCTTTAATAGGCTCCCGTGGGTTATAGTTATTGTTGATTTCTATGCAGAAGACACAAAGATGTACATAATCAAATTCACATGTTAGCACGCACAGACACACTCTGCACGCATGCATGAATACATGAACACCAGCAGAACCATAATCAGATACTCCTCGCTCAGCCTTATCTCTCTCTTTCACTCGCATATACTCTTGTGTCTTCTCCCTTCTCATCTGATTTATTACAAGAGATATTTTTATGGAGGAAAAGTGAATCTGTGTGGGTAAAAGGTAAACAAGGACACCCTTACAGCATTGTTTTATGATTTTAGAATAATACAATTATACTGTTGATGACATACTAAACCTTTAACATGTTATTTCTGATATTGTACACATTGGGCCGTATACGACATATAAGCTACTTTTTTGTTTGCAATGTCATTGTAAAAGGCCACTGTGACCTTGTGTGCGAAGTAATGTCAATCACATTAAGTCTCAAAGAATGACTGAGAGCATTTCTGACATGAACCCTTGCTCAGTGTGCATTGCACAAGCCTGGCCTACATATGTATTTCCTATTAAGTCAGTAAGATTGACTTTGAACATTTTTGACACCAGGCCTGCTGCAAAATATCTGAAAAATAAGCCAACAGGAAACTCAAATGTTGCCTGATTGTGAATGAATTTGAAATGTATGATTTTAACAGCTCCAAAAATAAATAAACAACAGGGCATGGATTTTGCTCTACATTCAGTATTGCATTCATAGATAGTCCTCACAAAAGACTATTGTAAATGTTACCATCAGTTGCACTGAATGCATGGCACAATACATATAAGGATTAGTTAGCATATTTGCCCAAACACAATTTACATACAAAATATGTCAAAAACAACATATACATAAATACATACAAAGATATCATCTAATCTGAGCTTAATAGTCCAGATGCAAATTGTAACATAGTAACTGAATGAAAGGCAGGACTACTGGATCAATGCACAATTGAACTGGATCAGATGTTAATTTGGGCCATTCTGCTTTCAGACATCCCATTGATCAATAACAAGTCTATTACAGAAAGTACCCCTTCAAAGGAAGTGTGTTTTGTGCTGCTGATGTTGTAAAAACTGAACCGTCTATCACTTGATTGTCCATCCATCCATCTTCTTCCGCTTATCCGGTAACGGGTCGCGGGGGTAGCAGCTCCAGCAGGGGACCCCAAACTTCCCTTTCCCGAGCCACATTAACCAGCTCCGACTGGGGGATCCCGAGGCGTTCCCAGGCCAGGTTGGAGATATAATCCCTCCACCTAGTCCTGGGTCTTCCCCAAGGCCTCCTCCCAGCTGGACGTGCCTGGAACACCTCCCTAGGGAGGCGCCCAGGGGGCATCCTTACCAGATGCCCGAACCACCTCAACTGGCTCCTTTCGACGCGAAGGAGCAGCGGCTCTACTCCGAGCTCCTCACGGATGACTGAGCTTCTCACCCTATCTCTAAGGGAGACGCCAGCCACCCTCCTGAGGAAACCCATTTCGGCCGCTTGTACCCTGGATCTCGTTCTTTCGGTCATGACATCACTTGATTGTGCCACTATAAAATGTATTCCTAAACATTGCTAGTGGTCAAAAATGTCTCTACTACGTTCCTAAGATTATGAGCCTACTAACTGCCAGGAAAAAGTGGTTTATTTTGAAGAACTGCACTTGGATTTTTTTTTTTTTTTTAAATCTGTGCTATTCCTCAAAATCAGTATTAATATTACAGTTTTCCATTTTTCAAAATACATTAGTGTTACTTTACTTATCTTTTAACCTGTTTATTTCCATTGTGTCCTGTTTTAAAAAGAGAGGAACTCCACTGACTGTGTTTTTATTACCTTGAAGTTTACAGTCAAAGAAATCTGTTTGCAAAGTGCTTGCAGTTTATTTCCAAGTGTGTGTACTCAGCATTGGGAAGTGTACCAATTCATGCTCTTTGTTCAGTGCACTTGATGGTTTACGGTGCACATATAGTACATTTCTTTGTGGTATTAGGGTTAGGTTTTAGTAACTGTTTTCTCTATAATTAAGAAGCTGGTATGACATATGTTTCAAGAAAAATAACGAGCAGCCCAGCAGCTTGTTAGTGTGAGTAACTTGATAGCACAATTGTAAAGATCAGATAAATATAGAACCCTTCGCTTGTGTCTCTGTCCAAGGTGCTGAAGCAGTCAAAGTCAGTTTCTTTATTAAAATATCTGACCACTGACATCAGCATTGGTGTAACATAATTTCCCCACTGCCATTTCCTGTAGATTGTACTCATAATGCTTAACATACATTGTAGAGCCCACAGTTTGCTCTTTATGTACATACTTAAAGATGAATCTCAGTTTTAGCTGTGATCTTGCACCAAACGTCAAGCTTTACTCAAACAATTAGCTTCTGGTGTTTTTATAGACACAAGGAGGTCACAATTTCCTTCACCTCATTATTGTACAATATTTTTGACCCCCTCCATGTGACCCTCCCTTGACCCGCTCTAATTTGCATGTCCCTCAGACAGATGGATAGATGAGGTGATCATTTTTCTCCAACTTCTTTTACAGGCATCAGGAGGGATAAAAAAACACATCTTCCCCGCAGTCTTGTCATTAATATTCATCTAGCTAAATGATTGGAAGAAGTTTGGACTGGACAATTAAATTACTTCTCAGACACTTTTTTTTTTATTATAACAGAGAGTGCCCCGGAGGCAAGGGTTAGTAACACCTGTTCTGGAGTAAGATCCACTGTGGTAACCATGAACAGGTGAGCTCCTCTCAGAGCAGCATTTTTTTGTCTTATGAGAAAAGATGCAGCACATCTTAACTATAACATATTGAAGACCACGGAACTGAACTATTACAGAAACAACCACCTTTTCAGCTAGATACTGTAAGAGTGTAGAACATTGATAGCAAATTCACATAAGTATTATTTTGTTTTTGCACCAGTACATCATAAACACATTTATTTGATCTCTTATATAATTACTTACATGAGACCATGTTTAAGTTGCTTGGCAATATTCAAAGTGGTATTGTTATTATTACCAGTGTTTCATAATATCAAGATGACATTCGCCATGAATCTAGTTAAAACATGTTTGAAGTGATTTTTTCAGTTTTTTACTAGTTCTACTGCACCTTTAAGAAACTCTGCTTCATATAATAATTTCCTTTGGTGTAGTTAGTCGTTCCCTAAAGAACGTTGTGGCTATCAAATTTAATTTCAGATTTGGTTGTATAATGCTTTCAACGGTATGGATAACTAGGAATACAAAATGTAATGCAAGGTCAGTGTTTTTCCAGATGGGGTGCTAGCAACTCATAGAAATATAAGACCTTACATTTTCTATTCAGTTGCTTTACATCTTCTAGAGTTGATTGATGGAGGTGACCTAAATGTTGAACTGTGTACTAAGTAACATATTACCTAAAAGTAACATATTTGTTGTGAGGAAAGGCATATGACATTTCTCGCACGCACACACGCACACACGCACACAACCTCCTCTTATACCTGGGGTCAATTTGACCCTGATCAAGGTCTCTAAATAAGTGCTTGTCATCATTTTTATTTGCTTCATATTGAATGACTTTAACTCATTTAATGGGGACAACTAGGAAAACATAAAATTAAGATGATGTATTTTCAATGTTCTGTACGTATTTTGTACACATCAGTGTTCTTTGGGGTCAATTTGACCCCATGCTGTTTTAGCTATATTAAACATATATGAAATATGAACTGTTATGACTGTGGTCATATTGTTTTCTTTAGTATGCATGTGTGCCCTGTGGTTTTTCTCAATTTTACATGCAAATAAGTGTGTGCCATAGCCAGGAGATCATTGGTGGAAAGCTCTCATGCCCAAATTCGTGATTGGCTGCAGCTGGGGACTACCTGATATATAAGGAGCCAAGATGGTGGCCTTCTGTGGGCAGCAGGCCTTCCTCATCCTCCTCGTCTCCCAACTGGCCACATTGTTGCTTTGTTTAACCTTGCTTTAGATCAGGTATTGTTTCTGTTGAATAGTAAGGGTGGACTGCCAGGTGTGTTAAATCTTGTTTTCTCTTGTTTAATTAGTTAGGGAGGTAAGTCTTTTGTCATTATTTTTGCCCTTTTGTTTTTTTAGGTTAGTTTCTTATCTCTTAGACAGGATTGTTTGTTTGTTGGATATTTTGGTGGCAGGCCGCCCTGAAGCCTTTGTATAATTTACCTATATCTATATGTTATCTATATTTTCTATTTAATGTAAAATAAAGACGTTTTTCTGATATTCAAACAAATACTTGTTTGTGGCTACTTGGGAGACGGGGAAGATGGGGCCTTTTCATGTTGTGTCCTAGGCACCCCTAGACTTGGGCATAACATGAACATTTTACACACATTTGTTTCTAAGTAAATTTGAGGTTAACAGGAGGGTTAAGTACTTGCAGTTGCCACATTTAAGTCTGTATGCTTGTAGGCTTATAGATTTGTCAAGGAAACCTGTTCATAGACACAGTGCCCATTTCGTTATTTTATGCTATGAATTGTTTTAACAACACATTAAGATTCATTAGCATTATCAAATATGATATGATGGTCCATCCCCCAAATTGACAGAATGAAAGTAGCAAATGTGTTGATTAGGTAATTACTAGATTGTGCAGAAAATGTAGCTCACTTTGATACATTTCACTCAATTGTTGATACAATGCCAGCTCTCCAGAGGAAGTACACAGTGCCAAACTTCATGCTAATTGAACCATATGGCAGTTCAAAACCCATGCATCAAGATTACACGTTTAAACAAGCTCAAGTCTTACAAAAGATGGGGCATATTGCAGTTCTTAATACAGTTGTGTACTTGCTTACTTGAACTGAAATGTGTCTGATGCTTTGCCCCTGTGATCTCTATTGATTTTAAATAATGCTCTATTCTTTTTGATTTACATCTAACTTTAAATCTGGTTGCACTGACACATTTGCATTTTGATACCGCCCCTGCACTGCGCATTATGTGCATTTATGTGTGGATTACATAAAAACGATGTGCCTGATACTTTGACATCTAATTTGCACTTTTGAACTTTACTTTGAAAGTGCAAACCTTGATGTCAGTGTCACTGCAGCTGGTGTAAATGTATCTTTTTGTACTCCACCTCACATTCCCACAGTATGGACATGAAAGTCTAATTTACTAACATAAACATGATTTTTACAATAGTCTATATGTGAGCTAATCAGAGCAAAACTGAACATCACAGCTAAACAGATAAGCACACTGTGCACACACACCGACTCAAATGCACACACACACACACACACACACACACACACACACACACACACACACACACACACACACACTTTGGCAGCTGATCTAAACTGGGCCAGGCAGGGCCTTGGAGGGAGAATGAAGCAGGACAGAAAGTACAGCAGCCAAATGGAGAGGTGGAGGGGCCAGAGGGCTGGTGTGAGGGAAAAGGGAAGAAATAGGAATAAGGTGAAAAGTTATGGGAAAGAGAGACGTGAGAGGGGAGAGAAAGAGGACAGAGTTTATGTAGCCCCTTTAGCCTAAAAACACATTGACTTTAAAACTTTCTTTCTCACCTCACTTCTTTCAAATGAATGCATTTACAGTATTCTCCCGTAAAATGCCTAGATGGGACATGGGGGTACTAAAACAAATTAAGAATAAGGTAAATTGTCTAGATATTAGGTATCCTGTTTGCATTTCCAAACTCAGTATCTAATATTGAAACGTTTGCACCTCTATCCCCCAACTATTCATATACTTTTTGTTTTTCTTTTCCTACCTCTAAACCTTACATTACTTTGTCTTCTCACCTGACTTTGAGTTTACGTAAATAGCTAAAATCAAAGTCATGGCTAGGCTTATGGCTGTAAAAGGGCACAAATGTCCTCACGCCTTATGATGCTGGAGCATGTCTGCTCTCTTATAGCAGTTTGCATTTTGGCTTCCAAATCAGAAGTGTATTACAGAAGTCAAACAAAAGGTGTTTGCTTGCGGCCTAGCACTGGGTCCTTTTTGGCCCATCTTAATGGCCCATCTTTAATAAATATTTATAGAGGGCACAGGGGCATATTAAAAAACATGACATGCTAAGATGACTTTATTCCCATGGAGATAGAGATCTATGTAGAGTTAGAAAAGGCAGATAGGTGAGAGAATGAAGGCAATGCAGTCATTTGTTTGGGGATGGCAGGCCAACAGATGACTTTGTCAAGGACATGTTTGATAGATGTCTGTCTATGTAAGCAATGATGCAACAACATTACAAGGGCTGTTTCCTATGGTAGAGCATTGTTGGAGTATATATCTAAGGGTGTTTGCTTGTAACAAAGACTACTATATGTATTTATGTGTGGGGTGTTTACATGTAATAAAGACTACTATATGTATTTATGTGTGGGGTGTTTACATGTAATAAAGACTACTATATGTATTTATGTGTGGGGTGTTTACTTGTAACAAAGACTACTATATGTATTTATGTGTGGGGTGTTTACTTGTAATAAAGACTTCTATATATATATATATATATATATATGTGTGTGTGTGTGTGTGTGTGTATTTTTGTGTATCTACTTATAATATTCAGTGTAGATGTAGAAAATGCTACTAAATAAGTGACTGTTATGATCTACAATGGCTTCATGTATTGTTGTTGACAAGGTTCAGGAGTGACGCCATCATGATGGATTTAGCCTAGTTGTATGAAGCTAATTTATAACTAATCCACTCTTGGTTTTACCTTAACCAAGTGGACTAGTAGTTCATAATCCGAGGCCCAGGGATGCAGGTATGTTTGTTGTATAAACAAAAAGTTTGTGCATCCCATACACTTCTATTGATAAGAAATTACATCAGTAAACAAGAACAATTTAGGTGATATCATAACATCAGAACACAATACCCTTTTAAAATACTCACTTGAATTCATCTTGAATTCAATCTTGATTATTTCTCTGTGATGTTGTGGGAACAAAAGTCAGTTCTCAAGGCCACATTATGGGGACTCAACTCACATTTGGTCCCCACAAGGTTAACCCCGACATTTTAGGGTTAAGACTTTAGGCTTTATGTGACATTTAGGGTAATAGTTATAGCATGTTATGGTTAAGTCTCCAAGACATTGGGGTAAGGCAATGCAATATCCTCTTAAGTGACAAAAACTGCTGCCTGTGTGTGTGTGTGTGTGTGTGTGTGTGTGTGTGTGTGTGTGTGTGTGTGTGTGTGTGTGCGTTTTGAATCTCAAATTAAAACACTGTGCTACAAGGAAAAACAAATGTCCACATTATACAGTATAAACCATAAAAATGTATGATAAATGTAAAATGTTGATTATGTGATGTCAGCACAAATAATGTGAACAATATACTCTTCCATCAGAATTCGCAATTTTGTTTTCCTATTTTTTCCCAAAGTCCATGTTGTGCTATCAACTTTATATGTGGCTTCATACTGATTTTTTCCACACTTGGTACTTATGTATCCATCCTTGTCAAAAACATAAAATATAAATGGAATATGTGACAATGCCAAAAAAAACAGTTAAAGTTGTAGTTAGGCAGTTTGGCAGACAAGGTAACCATGACAATTTCCCAGGATCAGGCTGCAAAAATGTGTACTTGGACGTTGTGTCTGATGTGAAACTGGGCCCTAAGTGGGGTTTTCTTCCTCTGTTGTTGCTGCATTGCACTGTTTTGAGTATAGATCTTTGACTATCTGAAAATATATTTTCTTACCCATGAGTGTCAGTATGCTGGTGATATACATAAGGGAGTTCCCCATGTTATCACAGTGTGGCCACTGCCTTTTTAAGTCTGTCTAACAGTTCATACAGAAACTTACAAAATGGGAATGTTATCTGAAATGAACTACATCTCAACACTGACATTTCTTCTTGCGTCTGTAGGATTTGGAAGGCCTGCTATGTTGTTTCCGTCAGCTGTTTATCTGTGCACAGTAAGCACAGTACATGTATATCTAATGCATTCGTCTGTTGGAGCAATTTTGCTTTACTTCCTCCTCAGCAACAAAAGCACTCTACTGCAGTGATATAATCTTTATTTTTATGAAGATTCTATCAAAAGAGATTTAAGTCTACACTACATAGGCTTAAATAAAGTATCTCAATCCATCAGAACTTGTGTCCCTATTATTAACTTCCTGATTTATATTGCTGATGCAGTCGGATACCCTATGCTGTTCATTTTTAAGTATGTGGCTTACAGCAAACAGTGGGACTCCACTTTGCAGCTCTTACACTTGGGCTTCAGATGGCATTACTAACTCTGTAATCTAATCACTGGCCAGTGTAGTAATGCAGTCCACAGCACAAGCCCCAGGAAACTCCTGGGCATACAAGCAATTAATTAACTTAATTGCATGGTTAACTTAATTGATTACCTTGTTATTTTGCTAGCCTTGATATGGCTCCATTGCACAGTGAGATAATGTGAGTATTAGCCCACTGGCAGCATTGGTTTCAAATATCTCTCACCCCCCTCTCTCTACTCTTGACTCAGTAAAATATCTAAGTGTCCTAGTTGTGCAGTGAGTGAGTAATTGATGTTGAATTATCATTCCATTATCATAAGCTTAATTAGTTTTATTTATTGGCCATTAGCTGAAAACATCCAATCCGGCACAAAATGATAAGCAGGGCATATGAATGTACATGAGTGCTGTTGACTGGTGCGAGCATGGCTGAGTCACGCTAATGTAACAAAGATAAAGGCCATGTAAGAAGACAGCATGGGAATGAATTATGTTTCAGATCGGCCAATAATGCCCTCCTTTTGTGGGGAATTTTGTGTTGTGAAAGAGTCGTTCTCTCAGATAGAGAAAAAGAGAGAGAAAGTAGTTGTGCATGCATCCCTCAGTGTGAAGGTTGGTAAAGCCAGAGGCATTTATCAGTGGAATGAGTTGGCCTCAGATTTGGCCTCAGACAACATCATATCAACACAGCTTTAGGGTAGGGCAGCCAGCTTCACTCTTTTCCTCTTCGCTCTTCATCCCCCACTCCCTGCTCCAGTTCTCCATTATCTTGTTGCCTCCTCTCTCTGTCTTCCCCGTCTGACTTGTCCTAATCTCCCCTTCTCCCCTTCTGCTCACTCATCTCCATTCTTTTCTTGATCTGACACTGTTTCTCCCTTCTCTCTCTCCTCCAGACCTCCATCTGCTGTGTGTATGAGGGATGACTCTTTCTCCCGGCCCGTGTATATTAGCTCCCCGGCCTCACTCTTTCCTGACAGCTCCGACCTTGTTAGAACTACTGGAGAGTGAGATGTCCACGTTTACAGCAGTAAAAAGCTGCAAGGGCAGCTTTACCCATTTTTTTTACCTTTAAGTTTTACCCTAGAAGATGGATGTACATAAACACATCATCATCAGGGGATGATCATTAAGAGCAGATCTGCCAACCCCAAAAGATCTCACTTCAAAACTCCACGTGCGGCTATTTTTAACCGAAGGACTACAGTTGGGGTTTCGAGACTTTTTCCTAAACTTCTTTTGTGGAAAACGTTCACATAATGGCTCGGCGCATACAGTAAGTAGCACCACCGGCCTCACAAGCACACCTTGATTCTTACACTTCTTATTACCATGCTCTATCATGCTCCATGGCACCATTAAATGAGCTCATTAAATACTTTTAGGATTACAAATCAAAGTAATTGGCAATTAGGATTTACCTAATTGTGTAAAAACTTCCAAGGATCTGATGCTTTCTCACTTAGTTTGTTGCACTGCACCAGGCCATATCATGCTGTATACTTGTTTATCAACTGAGCCATTCTGATGATTGATGCAGACAAGCAGAACCAGCCTGTATCACATTTTGATATACTCACCACAGTAAATCCTATAGCTGATGCAGTGAGAAACAGGTAGTCCGGTAACTAAAAAAGGTGTCGCTATCTCTCTGAATGATGTCGGCAAAGATATCAGGGCAACCTTGATGTCGAGGTGAGAAATTAACAAGTTTAACCAAGTTTGAGTCTCATGTCTTGTTCTCAGAGTGATTCTCTGCAAAAAATATTTTGAAAGAGACTACGAGTCTACAGCAGTGGTGGAATGTAACTAAGTACATTTACTCAAGTACTGTACTAAAGTACAATTTTGAGGTACATGTAGTTTATTTGAGTATTTCCATTTTATGCTGCTTTATACTTCTACTCCACTATAAATCAACTAATAAATTATGATAAATTATTATAAATTAAGCTACCCAGGTGTATTTAATTAAAATTACCTTTACCAGCTGCAAAATTGAAGTAATTTTTATTTATTACATATTTGTACTATAAAAATATATATTTATTAATGCATCAATAATTATAATCCATAATATAATATAATATATGTAAAAAGTTATATTCATGATTCTGAAATGGGCTATTCTGCATGCTATGTACTTTTACTTTGGATGTGTATATTTTAAGTATATTTTGATGATAGTAGGCTACTTTTAAAATGCAGGACTTTTACTTGTAACAGAGTATTTGTACACTATAGTATTGCTACTTTTACTTGAGTAAAAGATCTGAATAAATTTGGCATGCTAAACATGCTCAAAAAGCAGATGATGTCCACCCTCTTAGCTTAGCATGCTATCATTTGCTAACTAGCATTTGGACCAGAGTGGTAGACTAACCGACATTGCCATTCCTGGAGCCACACTGCTAGTCTGGCTAAATATATAGCGGTAAAAAGTTTGCTCACAACTGCTTGAATTTCTTTCTGAAAAAATGAAATGTGAAAAGTTTCATGATGGATAAAATGATTAAAACAACAAAATATTGGATATAAATGCGGAGTATGTTTTTGGCAAGCTAATTTCAGTGTTTTCCTCTATTCCGTGTGCCTCCTATGTTAATAAATGTCTGTTACTTTACGGCATGATGTATTTAAACACCCTAAGGCTCAGCTATGGAAACACCAACCTCTCTGAAACAGTGTGGCCATTTAAATAGAACAGTGAATCAGATTTTGCCACAGGGAATAGGAGTCCATTTTCTTAGCCTCTATCACAATATATAGATCATTTGTACAATATATGGGTATGCCTGTGGGTTTCTCTAAATTTAGGGAATGGGCGTAATAGAACTCTTGGTACCTAATTGCTACCTCTGCATTGGGTCATAAAGAGTGCACAGTAGATCTGCTACTTTATATGACATTGCAGAATGAGCTGTTGCCAGTAGTGTGAACTGTCCCTATTCTCTGCCTCTATTTAGCTCATGTGCAAGAGTTAACACTCACACGACCTAAAATATTCAGGAAGTACCACTTATGTGTTTGTCCAAGTTGCATCTAAAAGGATTTGGTCATGCTTGAATTACTTTTACAATTCTCATATGCTGTTATTTCCTTGTAGATAGGGCCCCTACTTTGGGGTTGGTTGACTAAAGCTACATGCAGAGAGTTTTCTGGTAGGACAAAAAGTACACAGCCAGTGTTATTTGAAGGCAGACCTGTGCTGCTGGTTCTTGACTGTGAACTTGCGAGTGCTTCAGAATATATAAATAGTCCTTTGCTGTGCATTGCCCCTCCGGCTGATAAGTTTCATCATGGGAAAGAGTTCAATTAGGCCTAAAATGCACTTTTAAAACTTTGATTCAGATATAGCCTCATTGCAGATGTTCTGATAGAATGTTCTATAATAAAATTATCAAATGTATATTTTAATTGTCATCCAAATAGAATATGCCTATGGTCATCATTTCAAATCAAAATTAGACAAGGCGTTACAACTCTTCTTTTACCCGTTAACACACATTCTGTAACAAAATGATTTTGCATGTTCATTCTTTACTGACTTGCTCTTTTTAATTTTAAAATATAGAATGTTCTCTTTAAATCTACTCACTGTGGTTCAGAGTCTTTTGAAAACAGCACAGTCAGCCATCTGGTCTTTGGTGTCCTCCATTGCTGCTATAACATGGCAGCGGTAATAGAAAATCATAAAAGGCCTGAATGTGATGACAGAGTAATAACAGTAGATTTAAGCTGTGGCAGACCAGGCGGCCTTTTCCAGCCTAAATGACTAACACAAATGCATGTCTAGGAGCCAATAGATTGAGGTCAATAATCATTGTTTATTACCTTCATTATATGAAAATGGCAAATGTTAATAAAATTGATCATTTTGCTTTTGAGTGCAGTTGAGAGAAAATCCCCGATAGAATTGTAAAGTTCCCTGCTTTGGTTTAAGACAAATGAACCCAATAAATTCCCATAGATTCCATTCAACAAATTCAGATATTGATTGTATGCTGTGTGGAATTTCCTAGTGTGCTATATGAATAGGGAACATGGGAGAGAGGCAAAGAGAGAGAGGTGCAGGAGGTGAGGGAGAATAGATACACACAGAGGTAAATAAAATAACTGTGGGATTAATTTCAATAGAACTAATATCAGCAGAGTCATACTGATAAAACACACACACAAATTCAAAGCCATTTCCAGAGCTGAGCAGTTGCCTGCAATGTTGAGAAGTGGCTCGACTGGGATGGGTTCAGCCTCCTACAAACGGCTGGAATGCTAATATGCTTACAAATGGGTCAGGGGGAGATAAATGAGAGCTAACTAGGCCTGCTAATTATGAAGTAACCAAGCCTCCACCAATTGGGTTCAAAGGCCAGAAGGGCCGGTGAACTGACTGTTTGTAGACAGGTTGGCTGCTAATTAGCTTGTACTAGTACAGCAGTTTGATGCAAGTGGGTCAGTGTAGGAGGATAGCTGATGGACGGCATCTCAAACACTTTCAGTGTTAAGGAAGGAGACACAAGTAGAATCTTTTGTGTCTTTTGATCAACACCAGTTCTGCAAAACACATGAATCCCTTTTGTATGTTTGAATGTATAAAATGACATGTCAATATTAATGATCTGTTTTCAGCTACTTTCAGTATAGTTGAATTCAGCACCCATCTCTGTGTGTTAGCAACATTTAACCTGGGTCTCCAACTGTTAGATCGGATAGGCTCCAGTATTGTGACTGAATGTATTCATCAAATTCATTGGGTAATTAAAGATGGCACATTAATAATCCCTGTGGGACCCCTTAGTAATTCTTAAAACTCGCCATTAATTATTTGGATGAACTGAAAAATAATTTGTCTGAAAAGCAACAAGACAGAAAATCTAACAATAAAAATGTGATCTTCATAGGTAATTTAATCTCCCTCGATAGTCCAGAACAATAATCCCTTTTCTTTCAGGTTAATATGTACACATCTCCTTAAATAGTAGTTTTATTCATCGCAGGCCGTGTCTTGTGCTTATGCTGCCATCTCCTGGAAAAGATTGACCTATATTGTAAAAAGAATAGGCCTCACACAGGAATGTATTGTAGTTCATAACATTTGCACCACGGCTTAATCAAGCAGATAATGAGCAATGAGATTTGAGGCAGTCTCTGTGAGTGTGTCAAAACTCGTGAGAGACGGGGATTTCAGTATAAATATTTATGCCCAGCAAACAGATCAATGGCCATTAAAAAGGTCAAGGGCAGATGATGATGGATGCTGGCTGTATTTATTGATATATTTTGACTGCAATGATGAATTACAAATGCACCACACACTTTTGCACACACACACACACACACACACACACACACACAGATAGACGGCAGACCAAATGATAGGGATTAATTCATTGATCATGCTTAATCTGTCATAATTAATTCCATAGGAACAACTGTGATGAGAGCAAGCCTCCATTAAACAGATAAATTATTCAACATGAGGAGGAGGTGCACCCAAGATAAATGAGCGTAGCAGACTGGTGCCAGAAGTCACAGGCTGAGGCTAATTACAGTCTTTTCTTGGAAACTAGCACAGGTTAATTTACAGTTATGGTTATATGGAATTGCCATATAACTGTAATTGGAGGCTCAGGTTAACATAACAGTTTATGGAAGCACTTCGGCTTCATTACAGTTGACTTTGAATAAAGTTATGTAAGATAAAGTGAAAGCATATCATAAATGTCACATTTCTTGACCTATATACCATTATATAGCCACATCATTTATAGCAGAGAGGGAGATCTGGTCCCAGTTGGAATCAAATCTTTAACCCAGTCCCAAAAGGTTTATCCTTTAAACTGTGTATTTCTTGTTCTTTTATGATCATTAAATCTTTAATACTTAAACTTAAACCCTGGAAACGGCAACATCCTAGATAATGATCATTAACATCATTAACTTATAAAAGAGGCTAGCTTTGGCAAAGGGATTTAATGGATCATGAACATAACAATACACCTGGGGCCAGATATATAAAACATTGTGGATTCAAGAGTAAAAGTCTGTGTATGCACAATGTAAAAATATGCATGAGCAGTCTTTGTGCCAGATTTATATATCCCTCCCTGCATATGCATTGTTCTTGATTATAAAACCCTGAAAATGTACACATTGTACTTCGTTCTGTTCTCGTCTACTGACTGTAACATTCTGTAAGGTTGCCAGATCAGCCTTTAGTGCTGTTATACAAATCTATTACAAACTAGTATGTATGTAATGAGTCATAAGAGACTATTGATGGTAATGAACACATCTATACAGCTTTGACATTACTCAGAACTCAAATATGTGTACGCGGTGTAAACCATGCATGGAGGTTCAAGTACACATTCCAATGACAAATTATTATTTCAGGATATGTGTGGAATGTGGCTTACACTTTTTTCTGTGTGCATGTTTTGTTTGACCCTCTAAGTGCTGAATCAAAGACAAATTGCATCCTTTAATAATATCCAGTTGTATT
Organism: Sander lucioperca; assembly: GCF_008315115.2. Classification (NCBI taxonomy): domain Eukaryota; kingdom Metazoa; phylum Chordata; class Actinopteri; order Perciformes; family Percidae; genus Sander; species Sander lucioperca. The sequence goes on along the minus strand of NC_050185.1, from coordinate 14,253,579 downwards.
TTATTTATTTTCCAGCATCATTTACAGCTGTATGCAGGCACAGGGGAAAACATTAATATTGGAGAGCATTGGAATTTTAAAACTAAAAATCTCCCCTAAAGAAGTTCCCTTTCCTGCTTTTCATCTCACCTCACCATGTCATAATGGTATAAGGCATGTCACTAATCAGACATAATCTCTTTACAATCCTAAATATTAGGAAATATTTGTGAAACCTGTCCTGGGAATTGCAATATTTAGATCACCTTTTTTTAAGATTGTAAAATTACTTATTTTGACAGGTGCTTATATTCAACTAAAGCACCTGGGCAGCTTTGGTTTACCAACTTGATTCAGCCTCTTCTATACACCTGTACGTTTCAAACGATAAAAAAATTAGGTCCACAAAAAAGATTAAAACTCATTAACAGAAAAACAGCAGGGAGCTACTGATGCTGCACAGTAAAGTACTGGTATAAACAAACTGTTGACAGCTTAACAACCTGCTCTGCTGAATATGGACATAAAGGTCACTGAAATATAATTATCAGTAGATTTTACTGTACTTTAGTTCAGACTTCCACTAGGCACATAAAACAAGATTTTCTGAACCAAATAGTGTCAGACATTTCAGTCAGAGAAAGCCTTGGAGAAAGAATTTCAACCCATACTGTGATCTAATAAATTAGACCTTAATAACCTACTTTATGAAATCACAACAGATATGTCAACCTTTAAGCCGTGGTCAACAGACTGTGTTAGAAGAAGGTTTCTCTGCACAGTGGACAGGTGGACTTGTTGCTGGATGTGAACCATTTGTACTGTAGAAAGATAAGAAAAGAAATAGATTAGTGTAAGACAACAAAAAAACTGTCAGGAAAAAAAGAAGAAAAAAAAAGTAGGTTCACTTCAAACTGTATGTTGTCTTGCAATTGTATATGGTATTTGTGAGATGAAGGTGTATGACATAATCAGTAGTAGTACCAGTAAGTACCAGTAAAAGGAAAAATCCTCATTGCTTATACAGACAAACTACAGTTTTTTGCCACTGCTATTGTTCTCTTCCTGTTATGTGTTGTTATACACTGCATATGTTATATGTGCTCAAAGTTTATTAATATGCATAGTTCTTTTAAACATCTGCAGAGAAGTAGGGCTGGGTATCGTTTGGGTTTTTTCCGATACCGGTGCTAAAACGATACTTTTAAAACGGTGCCGGTGCCTAAACGGTGCCTGAACCAATACGTTTAAAAAGATTTAAAAAAAAATATGTATATATTTAAAAAAGAAAAAAGGAGCACAAAACAACAGTCGCGACATTTAAGAACAGCTTGTTTATTGCTCAAAATTCAATTATTTATTAAAAATGTAATAACAATAACTTATTTCACCAGTAAATTGCTGGTAAACGACAAAAACAACCACTAGATGGAAAAAGGGTATTTTACAATAACTTTGAATGCACTACGAGGCTGGCGAGGAGAGTTTCAAGTGAACGCACCATCTGTGTTGTTTTACCGACAACGGCAGCTGCGGACTGTTACGTCTCGGTGTTGGAATCCTCTACGGTGAAATACAGTCACACCGTTTAACGTCAGCTGTCAGCATTTTAACCGTGTTTAATCCAGCTGCTAGCTAACGGTAGGCTAACATTACCTGTTGCCAAGTGTATTATATTAACTAGCGTCACATGCAGCGATGCTTCTGGTGCCTCTAACGTCCGTTTCGGAGCATCAGAGGGCAGTGCAGGCATTTCAGTAGCACCGAAATGAGGCACCGAAATCCGCGTTACTATTCGGTCTGGTAGATACCAGTTGTTAAGACACCGGTGCCATATAAGCACCGGGTTTTGGTACCCAACCCTACAGAGAAGTAGGGCTGAACGATTTTTGAAAATAATCTAATTGCGATTTTTTTCCCAAATATTGCGATTGCGATTCGATATCCGATTATTTTTTTAAGCTCTTTGTCTTCTGTATTATTCAACAAAGAATAATATAATAATTTATAGTATGAACACACAACTACACACTAAACAGTTAAATAAGTAAAAATATAGTATATATCTACACACACACACACACACACACACAAGTGTATTTTTTTTACAGTGCACAGAGAGGAGCTGCCTCAAGCCCCTCCCCCTCGTGAAGTGCTGCCGTGTGCACTTGTTCAGAGAGGCTATCGTTGCGTTAGCTAGTTGCTGGTGTTCTTGCCGTGGGATTAACTGTACTAATAAAACTGTTGAAACACCGCGGCCACGCTGCTGTGAAAGCTCCCCGAACGTCATTAATCAGTCTGGTTGTTACCCCTCTCAGTGGCAGATCCTCCACTCATATCTTTATAACGGAGCTAACCGCTAATCAGAGCTAATCGTTGCCAACCGAGCCTTGAGTTCTGTGTGCCTGTATCCATTAACTGCATGTATGGACTCAAGCCCGAATAAAACCCTTCATTTTATTAAAATGGCTGTAAAAGTTTTAAACTACATCTCAGAGTTGTTTGAATGACAGAAATCAGCTCAAGGTACAGCGTAGCGTTAGCGTGCTAGTTGATGCTTTCGCTGCGGAGTGCAGACTGATTTGCTCTCGCGAGTCATGTGACCAAATCGCGTTTTGACATATCGCGATATTATCGCAAACGCAATTAATCGTTCAGCCCTACAGAGAAGGCACTCACAATCCTAACAGCCCACCACTGGATGTAATATGATATTGACGCATATTTCTTACCAAACACGCTGAGTGGAATTTCTTTTTGCAGGTGCGGCAACCCTTCTTAGGCAGGGAGTAGTTGGAACCATGGATAACAGAGAAGCAGATCATACAATCCTCTATTCCCTCAAAACGCTTATCCACGTTGTTCTTCCATAGAGCCAGGCCCTCCATTATGCTGCCATTCTGAACAAACAAACACGCATTTACATTTTTCTGAATTATCTCATCCTCTTTTTTTTTTTTTTTGCTGATCCCGACAGAGAAAGTATCTTCACAGCCCCCTTGGCCTGTATTGCTCAAGAAAACTTTACTGGTAGAGATATAATCTGGCTTCAGGTTGAAGATCAGACATTAGTAAAATGTATTTATAAGAGCTTACTACATTTATATCCATTATTGTTTGTGTTTCTACCTGATGTGTGAGGTAGGTGCTCAGTTGCAGCATCCAGTTCCTCCATTGCTGTACGGCAACTCCCACTCGCCTCCCACTCTCTACAGTGATAGAGCCTAGAGGGTAGTTCTGTGGTAGCTGAATCACCAACTCAATGAAGATGTCATCCACAGAATAGGTAGCAATCACCTCCCGCGCTGCTGAGCGGGCCTTCACCTGGGGCAATGAGATAAATATATACACTGTTTGCCTTTGCCATTGGGGGTCTTTTGGTCTTAGTAAGTAACCTAAAACTAGTAAAAGTTGTAATTGTAGATACATAGAGAGCAATGTAACTTACAGTCATGCTGTCAAATATTTGAGTGCTTGAGTGGACAGATGAGATCTCCTGGGCTGAGAGAACGGGGCTGACATATTTAATAGTAAACTTCTCCACAGCTGCGCTCACTCTCTTCTCCTGGCCGTTCCACCATAGCCGCACCATGGCAGGCAGGTCCTGAACTGTGCTGTAGTATACACTGCAAGCCAGATGAGGGAGCTCCCACTCAACATTCTTGCTGTCTGTTGGCAACAAACACAGGAGGGGAAATCTAAGCTTGTTTAAATTGCCATGTACAGAAGTTGTGTGTATGTGTGTGCTACTTACTGTCAACAACCAGAGACTGGCTCTCTGTAAAGAAGGTTTTGGCCTCTTTTGTCTCTGGCCCCTGGCCAGGATAGATGGGGTTCTCAGGCATCAGTTTGAAAAGGTCAAGGAGGAGCTTGTTAAGGGAGCAGCTTCTCTTAAGATACTGGGCATAATGGGCTCGCAGCTAGAAAAAAAATCAGATGAGCATGCAATACTGTGTCAATTCTACAAAGCACTTTCTCCATGGATTATAAATCTGTTTGCGTGTATACACTTCCATACACTAAAAAGTCAAAACCAGTTAAAATATAAATAAATAAATAATTAAAAAAAAGCCCAACATATTGGAATACATATCTGATAATATGAGGATTTATCATGACTCACATGGGAGGGTGAGGATTTGAAAAAGGTGAGGAGAAGCTTCCAGGCCAGCAAGTACCCCAGGATGCAGGAGTACTCCACACTGAGAGGCTGGACCACTGCAAACTCTCCTACTTGAACCCCTGCCAGAATACTATCACACAGTTCCTCACAGGTCGACAGGATGGCCATCAGAGATGCGGGAGGAGAACTGAACACAGAAATGAAGCAGAACTGTAAGAATAATGTAAAAATATAACATATTATTTCCAAAATATTTTTTTGTCCAGTACTGAAGGAACTCAAATGACAATACCTAGGATCCAGTTACTATCACTTATGTGTGAAACCCACAGTAATATGATTTTCTCCATTTACTTACAGACATGGCTCATCTCTATCATCATCAGACTTGTTGGTGTCTCCTTCCCCATCGCACTCGGGCAGCTGAGGCATGACCCTTGTATTGACAATAAGCAACTGTGTTAATTTTTCTTTTATATATCGTGGTAAGCATGAGGTGATCATTCCCAACCTGCTGTGGGGCCCTAAATATCACAGCATAGGTGTAACACTTTGTTCATCAGACAGTCCTAAGGTAGTTTTTAGCAGAAATGTTTTTTTTTTTCTGTTAATTTAAGGAAAAGTTACCAACGTTTGAGCACTGATACACACTCTCAAACAAAATCCTTACTTTTCTAACAAGTGATAGACAGTGATCTGCAGAGGCCTGGCCTTAAACAGCAGCAGAGGACAGAAAGTGTTGAGGAGCGTCTGGAGGGGCTCTGGCAGGTTTGTCTTCTGGTCTGCTATGAACCGTGGTGGCAGGGAGTTCTGTTTTAGCAGTTGCACAGGCATATATGTCAGAGCTACGCCAACTGACTGCAGTACCGCCAATGGGAAAACAGGGTCATCCGGTTCAGTGAAGGTATCTGCATTTAGACAACAGACAGAAATGTGCCTGCTTGTATTATTGCAATGACATACATACATGTCCTTTATTTAAGAACTACCATATTACCTAGGATTATGCTAAATGAAAAGCAACTACAAGAAACCTACATTTTCAAACTAGGCTCATTTCCCAAAGACAAAAGTCATCTCCTCAAATATAAACCACACACACACCTGTGATATTGATAGGCAGAGGAAACAGCAGGTTGTAGATTCCTTCTACAAAGAAGTCTTTCCATTCATCGATCAGTTCGGACGGCAGCTTCTCTAGGACATCGGGCGAAGATGACGTGAAGAACTGGTTCAGCTTCACTATCAATGCAGCGTTCTCACACATGAACAGCTGCACCCATGGGTTCCACAGACTGCTCACATTCTCGCTGGCAGTCTGAAATTGGAAGCAAGCAAATTAAGTCAAAGATAGCGAGGGGCCGCATATTAAAGCCATGAATAACAAACAAAACATATTCATTTTTTAGTTAAAAACAACCGAGTAGCATAGTGAGTATTCTAACAAATTCAATACCTGAGGTCAAGAGTTCACCCCATGACAGGAAGCATCCAGCCTGCAGCACTACTCTGTAGCTGACAATGGTCTCTGGCCTTAAAGTCACAAAACAATACAATATGTATGATCTTTGGCTCACCTCCAACCAGGCTAACATAGAGCAGAGCAAGAAGTCCCACTGGCTGCTCCCGAGAACTGTCGGAAAATGAGTCACCAGCCAGGACAAGAAACGCATCATCTCCACAGCAATGTTCAACTGTTCTGCAGTTGCTTTAGACAGGTCACTGAAATACCAAGATGTGACAAATGTAGATATATCAGTAGAAAACATCTAAACTTGGACAGTGTTTCAAGAGATATTATAAATAAAAACAGTGTGTAAATGTTTGTGTGGTGTATGTGTTTATGTTACCTGCTAAAGAGAAACCAGTCCTCCTTGCTGTTCCTCCACTCCATCACTGTGGCCACGATAGCCTGCACAACCTCCTCCTCTACTTGTGTGTTGGCTTTTAGACAGCACAGCAGCACCGCCAGACACCCATACACATCTGTGACACACAGCCCACAATTATTATCTGCTTGGTTCAAGTCCAAAATGTCCACGTATGCATATGTGTGTGTTTATGTGTGTATTCTCACCGTCATTCTCTTGCCAGTTGATTATTCCAGCAGTTGCCAGAGCAACGAGAGTCTCTCTGTCTTTTTGGGTCATGGTGGGGCAGAGCACCTGGAGCGTGCTCAGTTTGCTTTGAGACACTGGGAACAAACTGACCAAACACAGATAATTTTCAATATACAACAGTGGTGGTGAGAGTGGTCATATAACAGATTTGAGTGTGAAATTAAAAGCATTTAAAAGAAATGATTAACCTGTCTGAACTGCCGTAAAGCTCCCTCAGGGTTGCACTGTGAGTGTCTGCCAAGTTGTTGGTGTGGATGTAGTTCTCTAGAGTCAGAGACCATAGACCTCCATCTTCCACGGACCTACATTGTAACAATACAACACACATATATTCAGTGGATATAGTTTCAAATAACTGCCTGGGAAAATAAACATATCCATATAAATCAGTGATTCTTCCGAAGCTGATAAATGTATTAAATATATAGTTTTTCTTTGTAATCAGCTATTTTTATTGATTGCATGAACATGTGTGAGGCTCCATAAAAGCTCTGTTTATGTAGAAAATCATGTGTTAATCTTGTGTGTAGCTCACCTTGAGTAAAGTGTCCCCAGCAGATCTTTCATTTGAACCTGGCTCTGGAGTCCTTCTAACAGCCCCGAGTCAGTCAGCAGACTGAGATAGGCAGGGATGTACTCTACCTCCCTACACCACTGCAGTGCATACAACAGTTCTGAAACTGCCAAAGAAAAGCATACATATACAAACATATTAAACAGCATCATAGATTGACATGGACATAAAAAACACATATTACAGAAACTTTGTGCGTGCGTGCGTGCGTGCGTGCTTGCGTGCGTGCGTGCGTGCGTGCGTTCGTTTTGAATCTCAAATTAAAACACTATGTGCTAGAAGGAAAGTGTGTGTACCTGTGTGGTTAAGGTTTGGCAAGAGTGAAGGACATTCTGCGTCCTGTTTGTCATGAGGTATGAATGCAGCAGTCCGGGCCACCCTCCCCAACAGGGCACAGGCACATAGGTGGGCTGGCGGCCTAGTTGACACCCTAAACTTCCAGGTGTCCATGGAGGGTTTTTCGCAAACTCCTCGGTGACGGCTAGACAGTAAGGGGGTTTTGATCCACTGCGGAAGACAGAAAAAAAGGGAACAACAACGCATGAATGGCAAGTGTTTTGTGTGGAGAATCTAATTAAAACAGGATCCTTCCAAAGCAAAATGTTTGTAACCATTGTATGGTAGTGCCTGAATAAGTTGTTTTCCTTAAGTAAGGATGATGGATTGGCTGGCTCACCTGAGGAGGTAAAGCTTGTCTGAGTCTTGTCCATTCTGTCTGGCTGGGCGTCACGTGTGTAAAGAACTGGATGAGGAGGGGGGAATCTTGATCGCAGACAGAGATGATTGTCTCCACTAAGTTCTGTACAGCCAAAATAAGAAGCTGCAAACTAGAACACAACACCAAGAAGAGTTAGCAAGAACTACAAAAAAGCCCTGGGATAGAATCTTTTTTTTTTTCTTTTACAGAAGGAGTTAAGTTACCTTTTAATATCCAGAGAGACGGTGAGTAGTTGGTTTGTCACCCAAAGGGCTGCACTGTGCAGGAAACCATCTTCCTTGACCTCATATTCAGAGTGTTGGACCAATGACTGGACCCCAACCACACACACTTTCCTCAGCTTATCTAAAAGTGAGTCTTTGAAAGCAATATCAACAACAATTAGTCAATTAGCTTCCCTGAAAAGTATATATGTTTGTGCACTATGCAAGTGCCTACCAGACAGGTGAGTGTGTGTTTGATCTTGGGCAGTGAGCTGGAAGACCGTGAGCAAGAGTTCCTCGGCAGAGAGAAGTAGAAGACAGTCTTGTACAGAAGAGAAGAATGTGGAGGCCACATCACAGATGAAGCAGATGAGTGGCTCCATGTTGCCTGCATCTGACAGACTCTTGGTCTCAGACAGAGTGGCATGGAGCCTCTCTAAGATCTTCTCCATGTACACCTCCCCTATCAGAGACTCTGGGCAAGTGAAAACAGATCAAAAAGATGATTATATACAGGGTTCATAAGCATTTTAACCAATACTTTTCCATGACTTTTTGGCAAATTTCTATGACTATGTATTCCTGAAAATGTCATTAATTGACACTATGACATTATACAATAAGAATAAAAATCTGTGTTAAAGTTTACCCTCAGAGGTTTAACAATAAAATGAATTACAATTTATGTGGTTCATAGTGGGAGTCGTAATATCGTGCCCCGAATAGAACGGTGAGGTTAGGACGACTTCAAATACATTTATTAATCACATATTATTATACTGTGTTAAAAAAAAAATTCCATGACTTTTCCAAAACTTTCTGGGTCTTTTTATGTTTCCAAAACCTTTCCATTTTTCAAATTCCATAACTTTTTTTTTTTCAAAATGTATGAACCCAGTATATAGTTTGGTGAATGATGGGAAAATCCACTCTAAAAAAAACCACTTGCTGATTTGCTGCTGTTTGTCCGTGTTTACCGTTGTTGTGGTGCTGAGAGAGGACCAGGCTGATAAGTGTCCAACTGTGGTTGCTGGTAGAAGAGGTAGAGCTGGGTGAGCTGTATCCCACTTTGCACAGCTCTTCAGTCAATCCCAGGAGTTGCTCGCCCAGAACTGAACCTTTCAGCCAGTCACGACAGCTCTTAAGAGTCTCAGGATCTGTACATACCTGACAGATAGTAGACAGACGGACAGTAGCACAGATGTTTATAACAATGTACATTTTAATAACACACTTTGATCTGTGTAAAAAGAAGACACATACCCTCTGTATAATTTGCAGGATAATTCCCCACTGTAAATCCATCTAGAAACCAGAGGGAAGAGCATAAATGTCAGCAAAGAAACTACAGCACCATTAGAGTGTAATCTACGACACAAGAGGGATCATCACGCTGCACATGAAAGATCTGAATCAACGTCAGGTCATATGTAATGACATGTGCATCTTGTTACCGTGGTAATGTGGTTGAGGATGCGGGTGGTCTCTTGCTGGCTGCAGCCGTAGAGTGAGCTGAAGACCATCTCCACCAGGTGTTCAGTGTCTCTGCGCCCTTTCTCAGCCAGCCACACCACCACCCGCTCCAGCAGGAACTGCATTGCTGGATTCTTCATAGTCACCTCGTCCCTCTGCTCACTGTCCATTTTTTTGTCATCCAATTCCACCAATGTCTAAGACGAGCACAGTTTGGGGGGAAAAGTCAATTGCATCATGGAATTGTTAGAAAAAATACTTTCCATATTTAATCCTACGGGCCATACTAGTGTTTATGCATGTTCAAGCCCATTAATTAAAAAATGAAAAAAAATTTAACATTACTGCCGAAGATTTTTCAAGAGTGTGCCACAATTTTTTTATACTGAATTAATCCATTTCAATTGTACATATTTTTCACAGACTTGGCCATTACAAACGACTGACATTGAAATACACTCTTATCTTTAATCGTCAAATATGACTTACACTGAAGACCCTGGGTGTGTGGAAAGACTGCAGGAGAAGAGAGAGGAAAACAAGATGTCTCTCCGAGTTTTTCTCTGTCACATGCACCAGGCACAGTTGTGCCAGCTGACACACTACATCCTCAAAATGCTGGGTGCGTAGGGAACCAAATGCCTTCTCGTTCACCAGCTCCGACACTGTCTGAACAGGCTTCTCAAGTCCAGTTTTGTCATTGTCCTCTGGCTCAGAGAAACAGATCTTGACAGATTTCTTCTTCTGGATGAGCTTTCCTTTTACTCTCTCAGGGTAGCGCATTACCTGAAGACGTAAGAGTAAGTGAGAATAGATTTATTTACTGTGGCATGGTGTTTTCTGTTACACTTTGGCTACTTCTAAAGACATGAATGGCTCTGACAGCCATATTGATCTGCTGTATCCTTGTATGTCTAAACCAGAGATTCCCTAAAACCAAACTCACCTGCAGCAAGGTGGCTACCCCCTCCAAAGCTTGTGGATCTGCATCCTCATTGTCGGCATAACGCACAAATAAAAGACCAAGCCCCTCCCAGAAGTCTGCCAGAAGTTCTTGAAAGACACTGCTGCTGCCATTAGCTTCATCTTCACTATGTAGGCCTGCCCTTCTTTCCCAGGATACAAGCATTTCAGTGACCAGAAGGAAAAGAGGACCATTTTGAAGGGAGGGATTGCCAAGAGCCTTTTCTAGTAGTGGCAGGAGCTACAAAAACAAACAAACAATGTAAGACAGATAGAGACTTAAGTAGATCTGACATGATGGGAAAAGTATGTGCAACTGTGTGATCCCACCTGCTGTGAAATAAGCATGGTTCGTATTTTTTTCTGTTCCTCCTCTTCTTCTGTATTGTGCAGTATGCAGTACCTCAAGCACTCAACAACAGAAGTCACTATAACTGCACTTTCCGATGGGCTTGTTGCTGCACGCTCACTAGACAGACTAAGACAAACACACAGACACAAAAGGTTATAGAGTGTGATACAGGAATTATGGTTTATAACTTATATGAAGTGCAAGTGTATTGTTATCAATATATCTCAAGATATAAAAAGTCTACAAAAGTGTTTTTGAAAAAAATTCTAATTATTAATTTTCTTAGATCATAATTATAATTTGCATAGAAATAGTGATTTGACAGACAGAGTTTTCTAAAATGACAACACAATATGAGCATATTGTCACAATAAGGTTAACCTTAATATTCGGTAAATAATAACAATATTCAATTATCACCCAGGCCAAGCGTACAACAAATTACCCTTGTATGAACGAAGAGAAGAAGGTGGTGTAGAAGTCCAAGGTTGGCTCAGTGACCTGTTGGGGCAGTTTGCTGATGAGCGGCATTAGATTAGGATGGAGTGCTTTAGCCATGCCTTTGCCACCCTCTTTTAGTAGAACCCAAAGTTTAGGTAAGAAGCCCTTCTTGGCATTCACATGTGTCCAGCAATCCTGAAATAGGAGCAGGAAAATCTAAGATTAGATGCCACTCAAATATAAATCTCCTTCGGTATCACACATATTTGTGACTCTAGTAATACTGGTTAATACAACTCCTCCTTGCACTACCTATCAAGTCTACTGTAATAATAACATAGAGGGTAAACAACATTACAGAAGACCTGACAATATAATGGCAGTAGCATTACAGTACAGGTGAGGTCACCCTTTAAACTCAAGCTTACATGGATTGTAGACACGACGTGAAGAACAGCCTCCCACACAGGAGGCAGCACTACAGGATCTGTGTCGTCAATGCTGAGGAGAACAGTGGCGCAGAGTCGTGGCGCTTCAGCCTGGACCAGTCCTGGAGTGAACTCACACAGGGCACACACCATCTCGAAAAATGCCCCTCGCACCTGTGGAGCAACACAAAGTAGTAATCATTCTTCACAACCAACTTATTATTGCACGTATATTAGGTGGCATTTGGCAGCACAAACAGATATAATTTAACTTCTCACACAGTCATTTTATGGTTAACAAAATATAAACTACAAAGAATTAGTTTTTGCAGGATAACACATTTTTACATAATCTGTGTGTGCAAACTAGCAGGACATTTTCTCCTTAACATGTTGCCTTTACATGTAAATGTAACCACAGTAACAAGAGCACCTGAGATAAATTCCATGAAACCAAAGATAAATTGGATAGTCAAAAAGTCACTCAGGGCATTTGGAATTATAGGGAACCTGATGGCTTATGCCATATACATAGATATTGGGGTATCACATATTATCCCTCACAACCTTTGCAAAAAACAACCTTTAATTCAAAGTGGAAGAGACCTTATTTTAGTTGAATGAAACTACATTATGCATATACCAGGTGAACTAGTTTATGAGTCCTATTCAATGCCAGTACCTGTGGTGACTTGTGTTTGCTGTACTTCCAGAACTTCCCAGAGTTAAGAAGATGTGCTAGTCTTTCCTCCATGGCCGTCCTGTCACTCTGGAGCAGCAGGGAGAGCAGTCTCTTCACCCCCAACAGAGAACTGGTCAGCATGCGTACATATTTGCCTTCTCTCTCGTCCTCGGTTACACTTCTAGAGAACAGGGGAAACCAGAGCATCAGCAAAGACTATGACGGACTGTACTATTGTTATGCCGACACAGTGAGAGAAATGGACACAAGTTAATGAGCTAAACTTACTGTGGATCGCTCAGTGTGTCTGCCGTTTCCTTTAACAAAATATCTTGAAGTACCTGCAATATATGAATAATAACAATTTAATGTTAAATTTAGTTCAGTAGATTACAAACCCCTTGTCTGCAAAAAGCCACCACTACTACTCACGTTAAGGATCTCATCCTTGCAGAAGCTGAGCGCCTCAGGCTGTTTGGTGGGTGAGAAAGCAGCCTGGAAGGCCTGGCACGCAGCAGAGGCTGCAGGTGTGTAAGTGTCACACTGGGACAGAATCCAGTGGCCCATCAAGCTCTTCAGAAAGGGGGCCAAGCTGCGACGTACTTTCAGCACCAGCTGCTCAAGGGCCTGCTGGGTGGCCTCCCTGATCCGGCGATCATGGTCCTGATAGATAATATAATGATCATAACATAATGATGAATACAAAATTATCCTAATGTAGACACACCTCAAACACTTGCACAAATTAAAGTCCCATTGAAATGTCATCCTTAATTTTTGCGTGGTTTCCAGGCAACCTGTTGTTCTGAGATATTCCCCATTATTTGAAATGGGATACTATACTTCATTTTCTAGGCAGGATGGGACCATATGGATGGGACTGATCAAAATGTATGATGGTAGTTGGAGTGTTTATTTACATGTTTAAGATGCACTGTGACATTGATACAAAAAGGCATTTCATGAATGTGTGGTGAATGACCAGCTCACCACTGATATCTTGCAGTAAATTCTTGGCCAGTATGGCAGGACTCCTTTAACCTCTTCAGAATCCCGTTCCTGACACATGGACCCAAAGTCCTGAACAGCCTGAGAAGAGTACACATCTTCAAGACACTTGGACCAAAAAACAGCTTGGGGTGACTTCAACATACCCAGAAAAAGATTGCTTTTCACGTACACTGTATTTTCAATGGTAGCTTGCAGCATATGTACATAGTAGTTGTGTGTTACATGTGGTTGACTCCACATAGAAGACCATCAAGTAAGTTTAAGTTTAAACTCACTTTCAGTCTGGTAACAGCATCCCTCTTCGAGAGTTTCCTGAGCACCAGTCGGAAGTCAGCATCTACCAGGTTGTCTATCTCCTCCGCGCCGTGGACTGCGGGGACATAACTCAGCTCCGAAGTGACCGTTGTGTCGAAGCCCACAAACCCCGGGATGATACCACCCTCCCGGGTCAGTACTTCAGCAGCTCGGCCGCTACTGGACGGCTAGAATCGAGAGAGAAACGTGTGGTTATAAAAAAAAAAAAAATCTCATAAAGGTAGAAACGTTAAGGTTATGAAAAAGTTGTGACAACACAGCCACACGTAGCCTTAACTAACGTTAGCTATTAACGTGAAGTTGACATTAGCTTGTGCTCGTGTTTGTTGCTAGCAATCTTAACGTTACTTCAACACAGTAACGTTAGCTACCTTAACGTACAAACATTGGTACTTACCCGAACATTTCCTTTAGTTCGCTGTTTATTCTTACCCCCCATGGATAACGTTACGCATTAATCTTAAAAGTATCAGTTACTTCTTGTGTTCGGTGATACAGAGCGAAAGCCACTGATCGTGGTTATATGATGGAACTGAAGACTTCCTGTCTATATCTTTCAAAATAAAGCGTCATCCTCACGACCATGTCTACTATGGTCTATCCATAGACCATGGTCTGTACCATTGTCGGTACACGATCCGTTCTGCCTGCACATGCGCAAAATGTTAGCGCATGCGCGGTTGTACGAGAATTTACGACACTGCACGATCTGTTCCACGCTTCCGGTCGACAGCCAAGCTAACGTTAGTTTAGCTAACAGCTAATTCGGCTAACTGCTAGCTGAGACAGCATGTAATAACTTTAAAAGACCCTCAAAATAAAACTTGAAAATAAACGTTGACATATATAACAAACACCTAACATATATAACAGCTGTTACGTCAGTTCTACTTTACTTGTGCTCATTTAAAATACAATCACTCAATACTTGTCTTTATTGTTATTACTGTGAAGTCTTAATTTAGCTGTAGCCTGCTTTTCCCATTACGTTTGAGTTAACGTTATTTTAGACTGAATCTAGCTGTCAGCTAGCGGTTAGCCGAATTAGCTGTTAGCTAAACTAACGTTAGCTTCCCGGTGGAGGCTAGCCATAGGCTAGCGTGGAACAGATCGTGCAGGTCGTATGGATACGTAAAACAGTATTATCTTGCGCATGTGCAGAACGGATCGTGCAGGCAGAACGGATCGTGTACCGACAACCATCATGCATATAAAACGGTCAGTACTAAGAAAAAAAAGCTTCTTGCCCTCAAAGTCAACCATAGCCTACTGTACAATGGTGGCATTTGTTGACAAATCTGTTACAAGTTTTCACAATTTTTTCTTTGGATAAAAAAACTGTTTCCAATGAAAACGTATTCATTAAATGATCAAGTGTGAACAGGATCAGTTGAAAGGACGAGTATTCAACAAAAGAATGGAAACACAATAAGTCAGGGTAACAGACTGATTTATCTGAATCTATTAAAGGCGAGAGGAAACTGAATCCAGTTCTCAAGAGTAGGCTATTGGACTTTGGAAGATTTTGTAGTGCCATGTGAAATAAAATACCTGTAAGTCAAATGGCTTGGTGTTAGGAACTTTCTTAAAGTGAGTCCAATTTCTCCAAAATAGTTGAGGAGGAGGCAACTCCATAAATGAATCAAGCATTTGCCTTTTTTACAGACTTTAGTCAAAAAATGATATGCATAATAATGTCATATTTGTTATCTGTTCTAAACTAGTATCAGTATGCATACAATAGCTTCCCTTGGTATTCTGATACATGTTATTTCTTTCTAAAAAAAAAATTCTACACTTTTACTTTGAATGGGAAGCCACAAAACAGAAGTGCTTACATCTGTTTTATGGTTTTTACCATTGACATATATAATGGACCGACAGATCCCGTTGCTCTGGACGGAGACCAGTGAAGGCTGT
This sequence comes from Sander lucioperca, assembly GCF_008315115.2. Taxonomy (NCBI): domain Eukaryota; kingdom Metazoa; phylum Chordata; class Actinopteri; order Perciformes; family Percidae; genus Sander; species Sander lucioperca. Next base: position 14,238,277 of record NC_050185.1, on the reverse strand, counting down.
CGGTACACGATCCGTTCTGCCTGCACGATCCGTTCTGCACATGCGCAAAATGTTCGCGCATGCGCGGTTGTACGAGGATTTACGACACTGCACGATCTGTTCCACGCTTCCGGTCGACAGCCAAGCTAACGTTAGTTTAGCTAACAGCTAATTCGGCTAACTGCTAGCTGAGACAGCATGTAATAACTTTAAAAGACCCTCAAAATAAAACTTGAAAATAAATGTTGACATATATAACAGCTGTTACGTCAGTTCTACTTTACTTGTGCTCATTTAAAATACAATCACTCAATACTTGTCTTTATTGTTATTACTGTGAAGTCTTAATTTAGCTGTAGCCTGCTTTTCCCATTACGTTTGAGTTAACGTTATTTTAGACTGAATCTAGCTGTCAGCTAGCGGTTAGCCGAATTAGCTGTTAGCTAAACTAACGTTAGCTTCCCGGTGGAGGCTAGCCATAGGCTAGCGTGGAACAGATCGTGCAGGTCGTATGGATACGTAAAACAGTATTATCTTGCGCATGTGCAGAACGGATCGTGCAGGCAGAACGGATTGTGTACCGACAAAGGCCATTAGAAGCCATGGCTGAGCGTTACTGCGCAGCCTCCAACTGAGAGAGACGACGTAAACGTGCCGTGAGCAACGTGTCTGACAGTTGTAAGTCTTCTGGTAGCTGTGCCAAGAGAAATCTCAATCATTCCGAATATTGCAGAGACGGAGAGCGTAGGTATATGTAAGGAGATAACATAGGCACAGGCTAATTATTGCTAACTAAAATGCTAGTTAACATTGTTACACTTAAACAGCTAATGTGAGACGAAACTGCCTGCGCGCTTCTCCTGTACTATACGGTAATTCCTCTACTATGCGACAGAAAGTCGCGTGGTTATGACACAATCGTACATGTATGTATGTATGTGTACAATGTATGCTCTCCAGAGGACACTTATACATACATACATACATACATACATACATACATACACACATACATACATATATATACATACATATACATATACATATACATGTACATGTACATTAGTCAGAAAATCATATAGCCATTGCTGGCCATTAGATTTCTTGTGTATCAGTGGAAATATTGGCCTGAATGTGGCACTATAGGAAAGGATTTTACCACAGCAAATGTCATGGAAATCAGGCCACTAATTCTGGATGTGTAATAGTACAATATTTTACATTTGACTACTACAAACAGAATAACATTCTTAAGTTTTGGCAAGGGGAGATTTTGTGATAGTAGGGTGGTTATGTGAAAGGTTTAGGTTTCAAAAAACATTAAGGAATCATACTGTAGGACCCATGAATATATTATAAAGTTATAGTTAGTAGTTGACATCTTGTTCTGCTCTGGAAATGCTGGATTTTATGATAAATTACAATTATCTTCTAGCATGAACCCTGAAAACAAATGTATTCTCAACATCAGTGGGTCTTCTTTCTTCTTTGGGGTGGCAGTAGCTCAATCCGTAGGAACCGGAGGGTCGCCTGTTCAAGTCCCCATACGGACCAAGTACGGAGTGTGGACTGGTAGCTAGAGAGGTGCTAGTACCCCTCCTGGGCACTGCCAAGGTGCCCTTGAGCAAGGTACCGAACCCCCAACTGCTCAGGGCGCCTTTAATGGGCAGCCCCTTCACTCTGACATCTCTCCATTCGTGCATGTTTAAGGTCCTGTTTGTGTGTGTGTGTGTGTGTGTTTTGGGCCTTCTCAAAGTGAAGCAATGTGAAGAAAAACTGTAACCATCTGCATAAACTGCATATAGGGTAGGCCTGTTATTTAATTTCATGAGCAGATGATGCCTGACAACTTTGACATTTCATACCAAGCAAAAACAGAGAAAAGTTTGCTCTTTGGTTATTATCGAATAATTTTAAAAGTATACAAGATGAAACTCAGCTCAGAAAACAAACAAGTCACACACTTGGATGGAAAAAATAATTTAATATACACCCTTTTTGCATAAATAAAACAGTGAGTTGCATTATAATTCTGTAGGATGGATTTTTAGTATATAACTTTTTAGTCTAAACATGAATTTTGCACTGTTCCCTGTATGTTTACAATCATGGCTTATGTTATGGAGGTCAGGTTTGTCTAAAGCTGGGTTGGGTTGAAGAACTGAATGCAAAACAAACTGGCATTTCAAATAATTAGCAGAAATATGAGATGTGTACAAAAAGATTTCACATCTGGAATGAACTTATGATGAATGGTGTGCAATGTGTAAAATGTGTTGAACAGAAAGCAGATATCCTCATCACTATGCAACGAAAATCAAAACAAAAGAAGATTGAGCGGTGTGCTTTTTATTGACATAAACAGATTCTTTGTCGCCTTCAGGCAAATGCTTTGATGTGGCACCAAATTCCTCAGCACGCAATGTTTCAATCAATAGGGTTCACCTTGGAACTGACAGTGAGTATTAAATAAATGCAAACAGCAAACATAGTTTTTTATTTTATTTTATGAGCTCATGTGAAACCAAATAATTCATTTGAACTGGGTTTGGCCTGTATTAGTAAATATTACTTATTTTCATATAGATCAGTCTTTTCTAACCCAAAAACCTCCAGAGAATAAAATAAAAAAGATGGATCAGGTTGACTGTGGCAATGACTTTTTGAGCAATATATTTTGTGGTTCAGAACTTTGAATAATTTGCAAATGGTTATTGAAAGCAGACTTAGAATTATATGGATCTGAAAATTTCTCCCTTGCATCACAATTCATCATATTACAAAGTCTTGGCTCATGTAAATACATTTGTAAACTAAAGGCAGTTTCTAAACTTAGAAGCCCATTCTCTGATCAAACCCTTTATGACATTTAAACAGTTTCTGCATTAAATAAAGGGGCACATATGTATTTTGCTAAAACCAGAGGTGGAAGATACACCGGGTATCTGATTGCAACCATGTGCCAGACTTTAAGGACTAGTGAAGTATCACTGTGACAGCAGGGTGGTGGAAGTAATGAATCATTACTTGTAGCTGTACATCAACATAACCAAAATATTTAAAGTCATACTCCTAAACTCAATTAAGTCTAAATGAGTTTATTACACCCAATAACCTGATTTCTTGTGTAAGTAAACATAGTCTCAGTGTGATTTCCTAGTAAACAAATGTTTCCTTAGCCATTTACTCCTGATTTATGCCTTCAATGTAGCATTATTGGTATTTTTACCACTTAATAAACAGTAAATTATCTTGTAAACTGATATACTAAACAATTTTTTCATGTTTCATCATCTTCTCCACAAAAGTAATTTCCAAATTCGCCATGGTCCTTGCTGCTTCCTTTAATGCATTATCTATATGGGGGCTCACTCCATTGCAATCATTATTGTCAAGTGTAGTTTTAAAAACAAAAAAACTAGTATGAGATTTGGAATTGCATAAAAAATCAACTAAAATAAATGTAACTGGTTCAAAATGGTGACTTTCCACCTCTGTGTTTCACATAATAGACCACAAACTAAATGCATCTCCCATTGTCAATACAATATTTAATAAGGCTACATAATTACATATATCATCAGTTGTACCCAATTAAAAAGAACACATTCAGAAATGATCAGGGAGTAATGATCAAAAATTATTTGTCCTTTTAAATCAGATTCAAAATCAGGTATCACCGTGCCTATTTCAAAAAGTTAGTGAGTTTCACCCTCTGTCATGAAAGCAACCAAATAACCAAACTGAGTTCAGTCAGTACAAACCTACAGGTAACTTGCAAAATTAAGAAACTGTACAATTAAGGATAAAATGAATGAAAGTGAAATCATTTTTATTTTCCAATAAACTAATTTTTGGGTCTATTCGTGACTTGAGTGAACTAACCCTATAAGGTGATCTGCTTTACTACTCCCACCCATACCTTACAGAACAGGTTAATGTCACCCAGCCAAATGCAAATGGTCAATTTGACAAAACATATATAAATCATTTAGATGGCTTTCTTCTCATTAGTCTTATAGTGTGCTGTTAAAGGTTTCATTAAAACTTCTATTAATATATGTAAAATGTGTTTCATTTATTTTACAAGTTACCTGTTTTCATACAATCCCAGTCAGTGAATGTGCTTGTGCAGCACCAAACTTGACACTCACGATGCCCTGCTTTGGACAGATCTCGGGCTTTATCCCATCTCATAACACGACATCAACACTTCTGAGCTGTTATAACATCTCTAACAAATCCTTAAGTTATTCAGAAATAACAGCCAAACTGTCCATTTCTTGTTGAGGTAACCCTAAAAGCCCCTCCCACAGCCTGGTCCCAAGTCAAACGAGTTGGATGTCGACTCCTGGTGGTAGCACCGTGGTGTAACGAGGGTCTAGTTTGGGCACAAAGCCTTTAAAGTCCCTGGAGGCTTGAGTCCCAAAAACATCGAGCAACTGTCGGTTCATCAGAGCAAACCTAGGAGTGGAGACAGAAAAATAATCTCATTTCTAGAGGTCGACCGATTCATCGGTTTTGCCGATTAATCGGCACCGATAGTTGATTGGTGGAACTATCGTTATCGGCAAAAATCCATACCGATAGTTTTTCCTGGTTGCGTCCGTTGCTGGAGCGGCTGAGAAGCGCGCGCTGTCATTCATTACACAGTATGCGAGAGCTGAGAAGGGTCTGCTGGCATCATGCATTACAATAGCGGCCTCTAGAGGCGAAATAAAAACTATCACCGATGCCTCGTGTTGTTTATTTTCGACACGTGTTACTGCGCGCTGCACGGAGAGCACATGCTGTGCGGAGAAGGCTGACATCAGATGCGCGTTTAAAGCATCGACAGCAAAAAGGTATGTATACAGTACATTTTGTCATGTCATTATAAAGTTATTAATTTGTTGAATAGATGCTGCATTAGTAGAGAAAGAACAGCACAACAGTATGTTTGTTTGCTTTCGAGGCTGAGACGACGCTAAACATTAGTAGTAGGCTAACTTACCTCAAGCGGTTTAAACACTGACAAAAATAAACGCAAGTCCGACCCAAATGTCAGAATCAGAACCCTAAAGGATCGTCCACGATCCCAAACGGCACCTCTGATTCATATTTAGATCATTTAATAACTGACTTACTGATTGCTGCAGCTAAAACCTAACGAGTTAGCCGTCACGGGGGTGTCTTTGGTGTCTCTGGTGTCTTTCTAGCCTTTACAGGTGATTTTCTATCCAGCCTGGAACTTGTGCCTTTTTTCGGGGTTGTTGAGCATTAAATCCAAACTGTTACATCCGAGATTTATCCACTTGATGTCCATAATTCATCACGTTTTCGGTCATTTCTGCCGCTAACTCCATGCTACCCATAGACAGTAGGTGCTACCGACAAGGGGATCTCCCATGATGCCTTTGTTTATGTTTTCAACCAATGGGAAGGCAGGTCCGTCACACATTACGCCTTATATGGGCATCCAAGCAAGAACAAAGAGTATAGTGGGAAAGATAGATCCCTCCAGGTCAGAGAAAGTCTGTTACCGTTCTAAACCGTTCTACAGAGAAGAATGGCGTCACTGTTTTGAGATTTGGCATACATTTGGGCATTTTTTGAAGAAATGTAAATAGTTTGTCCTTTATATGAATTATAATGCTCATTATGTTTATTTTTGCACTGGATGACTCCAAATATGTAGGAGAACTGTTTTAGACAACACACATGCTTGTGTAGCATTGCTGTGGGTGTAATATCAATAAATATGACATTATTATTTTGATTATTGGCAAAAGCGTCTGGACTTTTTTTGAAACAATGTATGTATTTTGTCAACTGTAAAAGTTATAAATACTATCGGTCGATTAATCGGTTATCGGCAAATACGGCCCAACCTAGCTATCGGTATCGGTAAAATCCACTATCGGTCGACCTCTACTCATTACTGTAATAAAAAAATACAACTCTCACTAACAGATTATCTTAACATGGACAGAAACAGTCTGACTACTGACAATCTAAAAAGACAGAATTTGATTGAATTGGTAAAACACAGCTGACAGTTTCCACACCATACACACCTGCCCTTAGTTAAACGCAGAAGGAACTTCCAGTAAGTAGGCCTGAGGTTCTGCACTTCCATCACAGCCTGTGTAACAGGAAGGAGTCATACATTATATCCTTACTCAGCAAAGAACAATGTGTGTGAAGCATATTGTTACTTACAGCTTGGAAACAGATAGCAGTGGAGATGGCATATATGACCGTGTCTGCATGAGGAAAGTAAGGGAACCGTCCGGCCTCAATGCCTTTGAAGTATATGGTCTAAAGACAGAGATTATTACATGTGCTGTTAATTATAAATTGCCCAGTACAAAATGTTTCAGATAAGGAGACATGTTACTAACATGCAAGTCTATTTTCTGTTGTATCTGTTCTGGCAATCTGAGACTTTAGAAACTACTGTCATGGCATGTCCATAACATTTCTACAAGGCTCTAGTGTGAATAAAAGCAGCCACATTGCCAGATGAGTAATGTTTATTACTGACCTGCTGCATGTATACACAGTAGGGCTGAACGATTAATTGCATTTGCGATAATATCGTGATATGTTAAAACGCGATTTCCTAATCGCAAAGGCTGCGATTTGGTCCCATGACTCGCGAGAGCAAATCAGTCTGCACTCTGCAGAGAACGCATCAACTAGCACGCTAACGCTACACTGTACCTTGAGCTGATTTCTGTCATTCAAACAACTCTGAGTTGTAGTTTAAAACTTTTACAGCCATTTTAATAAAATGAAGGGTTTTATTCGGGCTTGAGTCCATACATGCAGTTAATGGATACAGGCACACAGAACTCAAGGCTCGGTTGGCAACGATTAGCTCTGATTAGCGGTTAGCTCCGTTATAAAGATATGAGTGTTTGTAGTTTAAAACTTTTACAGCCATTTTAATAAAATGAAGGGTTTTATTCGGGTTCGAGTCCATACGTGCAGTTAATGGATACAGACACGCAGAACTGAAGGCTTGGTTGGCAACTATGAGCTAGCTCTGATTAGCGGTTAGCTCCGGTTAGCGGTTAGCTCCGTTATAAAGATATGGAGTGGAGGAGCTGCCACTGAGAGGGGTAACAACCAGACTCTGATAAATGACGTTCGGGGAGCTTTCACAGCAGCGCGGCCGCGCTGTTTCAACGGTGTTATTAGTACAGTTAATCCCACGGCAAGAACACCAGCAACTAGCTAACGCAACGATAGCCTCTCTGCACTCGGCAGTACGCAACTTCACGAGGGGGAGGGGCTGGAGGCAGCTCCTCTCTGTGCACTGTAAAAAAAAAATACACGTGTGTGTGTGTGTGTGTGTGTGTGTGTGTGTGTGTGTGTGTGTGTGTGTGTGTGTGTGTGTGTGTATATATATATATATATATATATATATATATATATATATATATATATATACACTATATACTATATTTTTACTTTTTTAACTGTCTAGTGTGTAATTGTGTGTTGTTCATACTATAAAATGATTTATTGTTTGTCTTTGTTGAATAATACAGAAGACAAAGAGCTTAAAAAAATAATCGAATCGAAATCGCAATATTTGGGAAAAAAAATCGCAATTAGATTATTTTCAAAAATCGTTCAGCCCTAATACACAGATGTACAGTAGCCAGGTTACTAAAGTGTATGTAAATGCCTTAGTAACTTCATTTATTGTATGCACGTAAACATACTTGTATACACCGGGAGATTTGTCTGGATTATGATGAAAATGCGGTATTTCTCAGTAGACCCTATTTATATATAATATTCAGTAAATACTGTTCATCTATCCTTGAGATGAAAAACTAATGTTAGTGTGTATATTTTCTTGACAACGTAATTTTCTGTGATTAATATCACTTGTTTCTGAGATTTTCTTTTACCTCCACCAGCTTAGAGAAGAGATACATGGATATGGTCGTGCTTTTGTAGAAGAACATCGAAATACCAGCCAGGAAGCCTTGAAAGAGAAAAAGATTAAAATAATTTAAACAGATTAAATCAGCCGAGACATGGCATGATATTAGCTGACACAATCAGGAGGAGGATTGCTTTACAATGACTTTGTTTGACAGTTTACACAATCCTGTCTCACCAGCTATCAGTGCATGGAGTTCATCATCAATGTTGCGCAGCCAGCGCAGCAAGCAGCTTGTTCCCTTAGTGAAAAAGAAAAACATTTAAAAAATATATAATATCCACTTGACAACACAAGAGATACTAACATAGGGAAAATATGGGAAATGTTAGCAAACATAATACAAAATATTTGAGGACAACTCAGAGACAGAAATCAGATTACAAATTAAAATGTGCCTTTAAGGAGTTGGGGGACACAACTGTTTGTAAATGTTTTTGCCAACCTAAAAGCAAGAATGGAAGCAAGGAAGAAAAAAAATAACAGATGTCATAGAAAAAAGAAAACCTGTTAAGTATGAAATGTACCTTGTAGATACTGACAAAAGATCCAAGAAAGGCCCCGAGTTGGAAGTTCTCCTTGTTGTAGAAGAGGGAGGGGAGCCGTGAGGGTTTCGTAAACATGTGCCTGAATGCTGAAGGCACTTTAAGACAACACTGAATCAGGTAGCCAACACTGAACATCCTGACAAAACCCTGGACAATGAAAGAAAATAAAAAAAGATTATTATTATTTAATAATATAGTATTTGAGTAGTATAAATCCATCATCATAACAAAAGTGTCTTACTTTCACACAGTAGGAAATGCAGTTGTCTTGGTAATGTTTACAACATCTGTGCCTTGGACCCTTTTTGCATCTGGATTATTTAAAAAAAAATAAAATAAAAAAATCAATTCTGGGCACTCTGTACAAATCTTTGTGTCATTGTAAAGGTATGTATTCTCTCACATTGACTCTAGCAGTTCCCTTGTGTGGGCTACCAGAGTTTTCCTACTGGAGCTGGGCCCTTCTGCCGACGCCTGCGAATCCTCTGTCTCTGTAGCAGCTGTCCTCTCAAGGGGTCTCGTGCAGATCTGTTCTGCCACGACAGAGTGAGTTGGAATCTCTTCTTTTCCGATGATGAACCTGTCACAAAAAATGCACACCGCCTCTGTAAGCTTTACCAAAACACTATCAGTCAATCTAAATTAAGGCATCAGTGGGAACAGGGACAACTTACTTTAATGCAGAGAATGCAAAGCCTTTGAGACCATCTTTACTCCTGCAACATAAAACACAACTTAAGTTAACTCAAACTCTAAACATTCATTCTTGTTTTTAATATTTGAAGGCTATTCATAATAACCAATTGACCAATGTTTCACATTTCACTGTAAGAATTTGACCTGAAGAAGAACGTGAAGAGCGATGCGGTTATGCAGAACAAGAGCACCTAATGGAAAACAGAGACAGAGGGGCATCAGGACAAAGGGTGCAAAGGAATCGGGCCATGGGACTTATTTCACCACCATGATACAATCTGGCCTAAAGGATATACATTAAATCATTAGGGGACACAAACTACTATCAAGGTTATTCATACACATCCGACAACTCATGCTGAGCTATTTCATATTGTTTACTGACACATGCACAAGCCCTGAATGGCAAGCTAGCTAGAGCCTAACCCCTGAAATGCTTCTTTTATCTTAAAACATACACATTTTTTAAAAATCAGGATTGTATGTTGATGAGGCTGCTTACCCTTACTGCACATATTATATACACTATTATGACGGCCATTATGAAGTGATGTACAACGGGCAGTGAGCAATTTTGCTGTCTAGTGGCAGTCTGTGCATGCACGTGATGACAGTCTGTCTGTGTACTGTATGTATACGCATGTATGCACTATGTTGTGCTGAATCCTCTAAACAGCAGATACTGTTTGTGTGTGAGACATATTTCCTTCGGGACAATAAAAATCTATCTTATCACATTTATCTTCATCCTTTTAAACGGACAAACACGTTCGAGATTTGCAATATGTGAAAGAAAACTAAGAACATACAACCAGGGCCACTTGACAGGTTTTTATGCATTATATAGAGGTGCAACGATGAATCGATTAGTTGTCAACTATTAAAATTAATCGCCAACTATTTTGATTGAGTCATTTTTTTATTAAAAAAAAATAAGATTTCTCTGATTCCAGCTTGTTAAATGTGAATATCTTCTAGTTTCTTCTCTCCTTTGTGACAGTAAACTGAATATCTTTGAGTTTTGGACAAAACAAGACATTTGAGGATGTCATCTTAGGCTTTGGGAAACACTGATCCACATTTTTCACCATGTTTTGACATTTTTATAGATCAAACAACTAGTCGATTAATCGAGAAAGTAATCGACAGATTAATCGACTATGAAAATACCCCCCCACCCCAAGCTCCCTTCACTTTCAGCTCACTCAAACCGCCATGTAATCTTACCTCGCCGTGTGTGATGGGTTTGATGATGCCTCGTGTCACTGCCATACGGAACAAAGTCTCAGTGGCCTGACAACAAGATTACAATGTCACACATTGCCATTGTGTGGCAAAAGCAGATATATCTCTTTATGTATAACACATCATGTTTAAATGAACAGGGTAGCTCTTACAAGATTTGCCATGTATATTGTCAGCAGCCCTCTCCTGGCAAGGAAAGGGAGAGACATATAGATTGTCAGTAAACACAGAATCAATATTCACAAGGCCACGCCTGATACTTGAGATGTATACAACAACTGCAATTTTTGTGTAGTGTTGTACTTGGCAAATGTGTTTTAATCAAAACTGGGAGAGTAAGAGAACCAAGAAAAATTTGTTGAAAAAAGAACAGAAAGGAATCTCACCTGCTCTTGCGCTCCAGGAGGATGGCAATATAGGAGGCAGGCAGAGCTGAGCCAAACCCAGCAGACCAGGAGTAGAACCCTCCAAACAGTTTCCTAAAGTCAGACATATACAGCTTTATTTCAATGTTATTTCTTTTTTTTTTTCCACCTGGAAAGTGGACTCAATCACACTGTCAGCATAGATTTTCTTTAAAGAAGCAATGTTTTGGTCAAATATTTTTTTTTTCCTTTTTTAATCAAAGAAAAAATATTATCTAAATGTTTAGATGTTTCAGTTACTAAATATAAATTTAACTTGTGTTTGTTTTGTGCTACTGCAATTCCCGGCTTTCCCCTCTGGGGATTAATAAATGTTTATCTTATCTCATATTTACAAGAAAACTCCACAGGGAACATTTGAGCAACTCTGAAAACGTTTGGAAAAACAAACAACAACAGAGTCTGAGATAATAATGACTATACCATTTCATCTTTAGTTTTCAACGACAAAGATTTACACGGATCCTCAGGTGCATCACTTTAGATTCTGAAACCCTTTGAATCTTATCTTAACTTCAACTGAGTTGTGTGATTGACAGTGTTTATCTGTGTGACATTTCTTGGACCTACTAACCTGAGAATGCAGAAGAAAACAATGTAGAGACTTCCATTGGTAGCGAGGAAAGAAGTAGACCACAGGATCTCTGGGAGAAGCTTTTTTAAATAGTAATCCTTCTTCCTTCTCCTTAGAACTGCTGCTATCTGCAATATAGTTGAGCTGCAGTCAAGGCTGTAGGTGTTTACATTTCATCATTGCACAAGAGTTGACAAAAACATGTTGTGCAATTGTGTTAATACATTCCCGTTGGATCTGATAGCGTTCTGTACAGTGTTAGAATGCTTAAAGTGCACCAAAACTGGTCAACGACTTTACTCTGGAATCAATCAGACGGCATTTACTTATCAAATGTTTTTCAAAACTGTACATTCACATAGTTTGTGCACGTGCAGGAACCTGAACTTAGTCCCCGAATCATGTCAGATGGCGACATGTCAGTTAATCTTTACGACGTTTTCTCAGAACCAGTTAGCCTTACTTGGTTAGCTAGCTTACTTTAGCTTCAGAGACTCCCAAGTCCAAATATTGCAGGTCAAACAGCAAAACTTACCAGGTAAAGAGGGGCGTATATTTTGAAGGAGACCTCCAGAGCACCCCTGGCTACATCCACAGCTGACTGCACACACGAAGGGTTCCAAGTATGACCGATCTCGTAGCAGCTGTGCGGTATTTTACTGAGAGCGGCCATGTCTGTACCATGGTCTGTACACAACCAATAGGTAACGCGCTGTCGTGCGGGTTCACTGTGAGGGGAGCGCGGCCACGCAAAAGAGCTGTGCACGTGCACGGTGCTCTCGGGACTGGACCATAGACTGTATACAGTCTATGGACTGGACCGATACTGATCAAAAGGCATGCATTGTGAATCAATGTTTTTTTTAAAGATCCGTGAATTGTTGTCCGCATCCAGTACAATGAGGCCCTCGTAAAACCCTTGAGATTTACTTTGTAATTTTGTGTGAATCAACATTGTTTTAAATATTTCATCAATTTCATGTCCCCCAAATCAGGGACATTAACTGAAACGGACAACTGGCACAGCTACAGTATAATTTAAGGTAATTTGACATTATGAATGTATTGATTATTTTGGAAACTAAATTATGAATAAATGTAGAATGGCAGTAACGTTACATCTCACTCATCCTTAGCTAATAAATTAATGACATTTAATCCATAAACGTTTACTTGGAAACTGCATTGCCTTGAAAATGCTTTTGCTCTTTCAATATCAGTTCTCTAAATTTAAGATTAAGAGACATGGAGAGGCCCATTAATCATTAAAACCAGAATTAGCTAAATCAGTATAGAGATGGGCTGTGTGACAAGATGTTAAGAGGTTTGTGCTTTGCTTCAATGCCAACATCACAGGTTCAGTTCCCCCACCTGCTCACTGTGGACAGCACTTTAACTAAATAACCTATGTAAATCTGCCTAAATCTTCAACTAAATGCCTAAATCTCTAATCAGATTAGTCAATCAGATTATTTATTCTGACACAAGATGTTAACCATTGCTGTAATAAAATATTGTGCCCTGTTGGTGCTCATGTGGAAGCATGACAATGTACACACTAGCATGCTTTGCCAGTGTTTGGTGGTTTAGTGGTAGCTGAGATACTACACACTAAATTTGGCATATTTTGTTAGACTGTAATATAAAGTACAGCACAGACATGTAGAGCCACAATTTGAGAATTGTATGGTAATCTGACAGTTTAGATTCAGTTGAACTGCAAATCATTAGACTATACTGTAATGACATGTAAAATAGTATAGAAATCAGCCAGCAGGCATCATAATTAATTTCCAGTGGTTTCCATCCCACATTAAAGGGCTGGACTGGAGCCCGACTGAGCATAAAGCACAGGTGATCTTGTTGAATAATGTGTTCTTTCTGTGGGTTTGGATTTCAGGGGGCTACAGGACAAAAATCAACTCCTAAATTCACTTGAGCATGGTGACCTACAATAATAACAATGCAAGACTACAGAACACTTTTTTCAGACTTGCTGCTTTAAGGACCTCATCTTCCTGTAGAACCACTACCCAATGCATTTCTTTTCCATACTGTGCTTGGGGTGCAGATTGTACTCAGAGATTTGTGGGGATTATCAGACATAGGAAGCTCAATGATCACACTCATCTAAGCAAATGAGGGGAGCAAGACCAGAATGACCAGAATATGGTTGTCTTTTGTGTATTATCAATGTTTCTTGCATTTACTTTGTAGAGACAGGTCCATCAGTTCACCCCTCCTTGGTCTCTGTAGTTGTACTGCTCAGAGTTGGTCATCATGTGTCAGCCTCACCCCTTTGATGTTCAGTATGACACAAAGCTTCAGGTTAAAAGATGTAGGTGTAGGTGCTGGGTTGAGGGGAATGTGCATTATCAGGATGAGCTGGCTCAAATTTGGCTCATGTAGGTTTATAGTCAAACAAGATTACCACTTGTAAAGTAACTTGTTACTTTATTCATCATTAATAGTAGTGATGGCCAAATGAAGCTACGTGAAGCATTTTCTTTATTTTCTGAGCCCACTAGATTGCGCTCTCTGTTCAACAAAGGGTTGAGAATACACTGAATTGCAATGCCTTAGGCCTTTCTCTTAAAACCAAGAGCGCCATCTATCTATCTATCCATTTGCACAACAGTTAGTTCAACCTCCACAACATTTAGTCATTTGTGCACATCATAGTAGCAGTTTCTCATTCCTTCCAACAAATTGCAAATGCTTTTGGACATGCATCAATTGCTTTCATACAACTCTCTGTTGTTTTATAACATTATCATTTGCTTATGTCATGTCAGTCAAAATGAACTATACTTGTGAATGCTGAATAGTCATTCCATATAAAACTAATAGTCCTCATTTCATTGCTTGAGTCATTACATACAAAAATGTTGAACTAGTTGTCAAAATCTGTCAAGCAAATTTTACAAATTTTTTTAAATCTTTTTTTTCCTGAAAATGTCTCCTAAATTGAACAATTTCTCTCAGGTGAATCTCAGCTTTCACTGATGAGAAGGGGTGTGTGAAGCATTAGTTGCAACCAATGATAAGCCACTTCTCTACAATCACTGTCAGTGCTGAATCCCATAAACCCCCACTTTACAAGCATATATGAACCAAGCAGGACATAGTGTGTACCATTTCTACAATACTGTGACACAGAAATGGAAGGTCAGCCTCGTGGAAGAGGGATGAGGGTGCGGGGAGGAAGGGGAAGGGGATAAAACAGGGGAAGAGGAAGAAGAGGCCAAGTACATAGGCGGATCCCTGATGAAATCAGGGCTACAATTGTGGATCATGTTGTCAATCATGGCCTCACAATGGCTGAGGCTGGTCGTAGGGTGCAGCCAAATGTTGGGAGAACCACTGTAAATTCAATTATTCAAACATTTTGTCGGGAGAACAGGTGTGTATAAATGGACAGTAATTCAGCACTAAACAATCTGCACTGCACTACTGTCATTGTGTCATACATGAAGCTTGCAGTGGGACAATAACTTGTCACTGTACATTTTACATTTAGACGTACAGCTTTACTGCATCACACATTTAGTGTATTGTAGTGTACAGTAGTGTTACAGTAAAGATTTACCATCTTTACTGTAATTTTACTCTGCACCACACAGGATTGCAATACAACCTTGCAGAGGTGGAAGAGGGCGTATTTTTACTCCGCAACAAGAGGAAGCCATTTGTGCAATGGTGATTGCAAACAATGCCATAAGGTTGAGAGAGATACAAAGTGCTGTTATAGAGGATGACAACGTCTTTGGGAATATTGAATCTGTTTCAGTCGCTACAATTGACAGAGTGCTCAGGAGGAATGAAATGCGCATGAAACAATTGTACAATGTGCAATTTGAACGGAACAGCGACAGAGTGAAGGAGATCCGTCACCAGTATGTACAGGTAAAACATGTATGTGTTCCATGCATATTCTAATGTTCAGTGCTGTAAACTGTTTACTTTGTGTAGTGTCATGCACTACACTTACATGACAGTTCTGTGTATGTGTATTCACAGTGCATACTGTACAATATGTTGTCCAAAATGCATTATGTTACACAGGAAAAGTTGTTAGTTAACTAAAATAGTTTTTCTCACTCCCTCTTCTGTAATAAAGCATGTACTGGAGCTGGAGGCCAGGGAACCGCTGCACACATTCATATACCTTGATGAGGCGGGTTTCAATCTGGCAAAAGGTAGAAGACGTGGAAGGAATCGCATTGGACAGAGAGCAACCATTGATGTCCCAGGCCAACGAGGAGGGAATATAACTATTCTGTTTTTTTAGGAAACAAAATCGCCGCTGTGCTCTTCCCACACGTATGATGAAAACGAATAAGCTTCACAATTAAGCTCTGCCAAGGTCTTTCAATTATACTGACACATTTTGAGGTCAGTCAGGTCACATCTGTAGGAGGGGTTTGTTCAAGTATAATCCCTAAAAAAGGTCAAAATCTTACATAATTTGCACATTGAGACTAATATAGCTGACATTCTGTTAGATTTAGGATATGGCTCCAAGAGGCTTTTTTGTAAGTTTGCACATGATATGCATACCAATTCTCATATGTCTAGGTGAAACGCAGTGCAGGGGCTACTTCTTTGACATTTTATAGGGGTTGCTATATTGAGCCAATTTACCATAATAAGGCCTGAGACCCATGTGGATCACTTCAGGCCTGGACTAGCGTCATGTATGAAAGATTTGGTCAGATCGGACAATTTACATTCAAGTTAGAACAACTTTCTGTTTCGTGATATAACATCGAAGTTTGATCCCTTCGACAAAAGATCACAATCTTCAAATGAAGCATCATCAAGGTCTTAAGGCTTTCTTGAACACTTTTGAGGTGGATCTGGTAAACCCATTAGGTAGAGGACATCTAAGTGTAACGACTTTAACTTCCTGTTGCTAGTAGGGGGAGCTATGATAATATCTCAATATTGACATGTAGATGTTCAGGCTATGACCCTTATACAGCCTGGGCAGTTTAGAGCAGAATGGACAATGTAAAGTCTATATACTAACCCCTTCCTGTTTAATGGCGAAACATGGGAAATCAACGCCATGCCCCGCCCACACTGTTTGGCCTGCACTAAAAAGCTTCGTAATTTAGCTTTGCCGATATCTAGATTATAATGACCAATTTTGAAGTCAATCGGATTAAATCTGTAGGAGGAGTTTGTGAAAGTACTATGGATGATATATTTATTAATAATTCAAATGAAAAGTCAAAGTACAACCCCTAATAAATTGTCAAAATCGTCCATATTTTGAAATTTTATTTCAATAGAGCGGGCCTCCCGTTGGGTTTAAGGGGTGGGTCCAAGAGGCTTTTCTGTATGTCTGGATAAGATACATATGCCTACCAAATGTCATGCCTCTATGTGATAGTTAAAGAAGGGGGCTTTCATTTTGAATACTGATAGGGGGCGCATCAAGAGCAACTTTGCCAAACCCAAGTCTGAGACCCATATATGTCAGATCGCAATTTTCACCAATTCTGATATGCGGCCCTAATAATCAACGTGAGAACACTGAGTGGTTGTAATCCCTGTACTCTGATACCACAGGAGGCGCCGTGGTCGCTCTTCGGCTGAATAGACCAACTGTTTTCCTTTGCAGAGTTTCACAAGTGCTCCCTGCAGCCTCAACGCACACTGTTAATAGGCGCTTGCATGGAAGAGTCAACGGAGGTCTCCACTTGTTCCTGTTTAACCAAAACCCGCTAACTCTCAGCCCTACATCTGACGGAGCGATCAGCTCAACATGGCAAGGGCTTTGGGGCTGTTTGCGAGTTGTTTGTTGTTTGTTCTCTCCTCCGGTGTGGAAGGGAAGCGCAGCAGTGAGAGAGTTTACTATGTGGGGATCATCGAGGACTTTTGGGATTACGCACCAAGTGGGAAAAACCTGCTTAACGGGCAAGACGTCGAAAATGATGAGTGAGTTGTGATACAGTCAAGTTATTTGGAAATTATGCTACTGTAAATGGTGAAGGGAAGCCATCACCTGTTTGATTAATCGCGTTAAAATTCAGACATGGCATGGGGTGTTGAGATTACTAATAGCCTAAATCTATAACTGATTATAATAATGCTTTTGTTTTAAGTTTTAGGTCAAACGTTATAGGCTACAGTAGTCTAGATGTGATTTCGTCAGGGTGTGAAAGTGTCTAGACCTCTGGACGCAGTGTTGTGTGATTTACCGGCAGTCTGGCAGATTCACAGGGAAGATGACAGTACTTGAGTGTAACATCACTGTTTTCTTTCCGGACACCGACCAAAAAATATAGTCAGTAAACACAGACAGCTCTCGATGTCTGTGTCATATAATACGTGACATATTGAGAGAATCGTTAGCATCACACCACCAATACTGTGTTAAACGTCGCTGTGCTTTAAGAATAAACAGAAAGAACTCTCAGAAGTTCTTCAGCACATGGAACCCAGTGCTGCAGCACATCAAGGACCATTGTGACCCCCCCCCCCCCCTCTATGTGTGTATTCTGCAGTTAAATTGTAGATATAATGGACAGGTACCTGATCTTTTCATGTAAGACAGCTTAATAACGTTGATGCATTATCACACACTTGCACAATGCTGGAATCACCTGACTTACTCAATCAGCGGTCAACTTCCCCAACAGTCAGTAACCATGGCAAAATACAAGTGCAGCAAAATCATTGTTTGTACTCAACCAAGCTATTTTAGCATAAATTGAACAACAATAATAATAATTTTGAGTTTTTAGTCCATAACTTCTATTAATAAAACTGCTTCCAGTTAGTGTATTAATTTCATACAGTTGTATAGTTGGCTACTGTCATACAGTCTTTATCTTGGCAATAATAAGGCTGCTGCACTGTTGTCATGGTGGTGTCATGGTGTTTGAATATAATAATAATAATAATAATAATAATAACTTTATTTATATAGCACCTTTTTTACAAAGTTTACTTTGTTTACTAGGAATCTTCAACAGGGGGTCCAGGACCCCAAGGGGGTCCTCAGAGTCAAGGCAGGGGGGCCTCCAAATTATTGTTCATTTTTGAAAGTTTTTTCCAAAATTAAAAAGTCTTAGCATGAATCCAACATATTATTAGCAAATATAAATCCCCTCTGCTTATTGGCCTATAGGTAAGGTAGTCACTAAGGTAGCCATCCACAGATACAGTATATCCTAAGGATTCACTGTACCACATATGTTTAACATAAAAACATGATTTATAAAACCTTGCAACAATTAATAGTTTGTTATTAATAGCTTAGTATTCTGTGCAAAAAAGGTTAGTCTTAGGCTGCCCTACATGTTATTGTATATGCAACTTTATTTTATACAATATATGTAGTAGGGGGTCCCTGTTCCGTCTCTCTTTCAGTTAAGGGGTCATTGGTTTAAAAAACGTTGAAGACCCCTGGGCTAGACCACAAGTATCTTTATTCTACTGCTCTGATTTGTTAAACCATTTATATTTTATTACACTTATTCATGCTTTTTATTTTTTCAAAATACCTATGTAACATAATAAGGATATAAAATTGCAAGTCACTGTGCAATCCTGTACTGTATAATACGACAATAACCTGACCGTGACCTTAAGAAATGGCAAATAGATCAGGTCTCTTTCTCTTCTGCCTCCTACACACTCTCGCTTCCTTCTGTTTCACCATTTCTCTGTCTCCACTCCTATCTCAGGCATGCATCTGTGTTCCTGGAAAGAGGACCCCACCGTATTGGCCGTGTTTATAAGAAGGCCATGTTCCGACAGTACACGGATGCTACGTACAGCCGCCTGGCCTCCCGACCCGTCTGGTTGGGCTTCCTGGGGCCCATACTGCGAGCTGAGGTTGATGAAACTATTGTGGTCCATCTGAAGAACTTTGCGACCAGAAACTACTCTATGCATCCTCATGGAGTTTTCTATGAGAAGAATACAGAGGGTATAGTGCTACATAATACATATATGTGTATGTAGAGACACACAGACTGTATATTCACGCACAGAAAGACGTGCAAAATCAATTATGATATCCCTCAGACAGAAAGGAACACTTGTTCATACAAAATCATACCTAGTTGCTGTAATAATAAGTAGACTGCTAATATTTTTTTAACTATAATGAATGCCTACATGGATTTTCTTCCACAATGAATAGCAGTTTGTGCAATAATGTGTTACAAAAACAACGTATCAGGGTTCAAGAATGAAATGAATGAGATATCCAAGGAGTAAGAAAAAATATAATATAGTTTTTTTTAAGAATGCAATGCTGTACGGGAGACATTATCAAGAGATCAGAGGCTCATTGATGGAACATTGACATTGTCTGCATATTCAGTCAAATAGATATAATCTGTGGCTTTGTGTAATACTACTCTGAAAGTATAGCATCTTGGCATGTTGTGCCCCTCTGCTTCAGTGCCAGACTGTCTCACACAACAAGATACTGATAGGCTGAAAAGTTCACTAGCAAATGTGGTACGGGCTAAATGAGTCCAATTTGGCCTGTGTGAGAGGAAAATGGACGCAGCACAATTGTAATAACTGAGTCACTATGTAAAATATGTCTCCTAAAGTATTCTGACCTTTGCAGCTCTTTGTTATGCAACATGCACCCCATCCCCCACATCTGGGGAGATGCATCCTGTCTCTGGAATTTCAAGAGGCGAGATGTACAGGAAGCGAAACTGAAACTAAAACTTAGTTTTCCTTCTTAAAACAGATTATGGCTGATGTCCTGCTTAATTTATTTAAGGGATTTACATCAATCTGTCAATTGGTATGATAGAACATTTCTGTTAAGTAACCAACTAGTTGTTTTTTTCATAAACAGCAGATTATGAACAGTAAGTGAGGGATATGTGGGGAGGAAGACGAAGTAGAGGGGAGTGGTGTCAACACATCAAGACATAAAACTGATAAAGTCAGCTAATTCTTTGTTACACCATGACATGTGACGAGTGTAGAGTGGTACAGAGGTCAGTGTACCCGTGATAACTATCACTAAGACTGAGATCATTTGTGTGTTTATAGATCACTTACACACATGCAGGCTAAAATCTTAACAGAGATAAGACCCATAGAGGAAATAGATATAACCTTGAGTTGGGAAACCTCAATTGAAGAATGTGCTTATTAAACCTATTGATGAATCAATGATTTCATCCATTTTGATTTCTACATCATTCTACTGCACTTATAAGTTCAAGACTATAGCATTGTTTTTTACTGACACAATGTGAAAGGCTCAACTGCTCTCTGAACTTAAGAAGAAACAGAATGATCTCAACATAAACATCTTGTATTTGTCTAACAGGGGCACTCTATCCAGATGGGACATCAAACAAGCTGAAGGGGGATGACTCTGTTCCTCCGGGAGGCAAATACACCTACCGCTGGGAGGTCAGACCAGAATATGCCCCCACGGATGACGATGCCAACTGCCTGACCTGGATCTACCACTCTCATTGGGAAGCCCCCAGGGACATCGCCTCAGGACTTATCGGAGCTCTGCTCACCTGCAAAAAAGGTATAAAGATATGTGACTACAAGCTATTTAATCTTACTGATTTTACATTAGAAGACATTTCTCACAATGTTTATTTATATGGTATGTTGGGTTACATCTCAGTATGCATTATTTGGATGCCAAATCAAATGTTTATGTCCCCTAATCATAGTTACAGTCACCAAGGGCTTCTTCACACCCATGCTTAAAAAGTCAATTACACCAACACTCCCTAGCATAAGCCCTTAATGACTACAATGAAAAACTGCCATGAAAGGAAGCTTCATAGTTAGAACAAATATGGTGGGAAACCACGGGGAGAATTACTCCACACTCCGACCTACTATGCATCCAACGAATGCTGACATGGTGGGAAAACAAAGATTAAATTATCCTTTATCTGTGCTTGACTACAGATATATACATAACATATTTCACCTCCATCCTGCATGTTTCTCTATGTTTCATCTTTCTCTGTGAGTGCAGGAATCTTAAAGGAGACAAACGATCCAGTCCAGGGTCAGACAGAGACAGTGTCTGTTGTAGAGTCAGTTCGAAATGATGTGGACCAGGATGTCTTCCTGATGTTCAACGTGGTGGATGAAAACGAGAGTTGGTACGTGGAGGACAACATTCAGAACTGCATTGATCCAGCTGGAGTCAACCAGGAAGACCCGGACTTTAAGGAGTCAAACCTAATGCATGGTGAGAGAGATTGTTTGGTGCTAAAATGACTGCACACGCATTAAGTTGGTTGAATTTTTGTTTTTTTACAACATCTAAAAATGTTGATCTCCCCTACATCCTGTTGCTCCTACATTCTTTAATTTACTTTGTTATGTGAGTTACTCGTCACTACAAATGACTTATTTCTTAAACAAAGTATATAAAAGAAGGTTTAAAAGCTACGTTTTTTTTCTCTTTGTCCTGTCCTCTAACCCCTGTCTGTGTTTTTCTACGTGTGACAGCTATTAATGGCTACATGTTTGGTAACCTGCCCGGAATTGAGTTATGCCAGCACCGTGCAGTATCCTGGCATTTGTTTGGCATTGGTAACGAGGTGGACATTCATACTGCCTTTTTCCATGGGAATACACTGCTGGACCGTGGCCACCGCACCGACGTCCTCAGCCTGTTCCCAGCCACGTTCGCTACAGCTAAGATGGTCCCGAAAGCATCAGGAAAGTGGTTGCTGACCTGCCAGGTTAATGACCACTTACAGGGTAGGCCACCTGATCTTTACGCCTCTGTGTGACCTCTGACCTCTCTGCTCTGGTTGTTCAGAGTTGCTGACAGGGGGAATGCATTTTTGTGAGGTACACCTCTGTTATTTTGTCAAAGCATGATGTTACAAGTCTTCGAACAGCAGAACAGCAGAGCACACCAGGATTTTTATGTTAAGGCTGTCCAAAGTCCTTTGAACATAGAACTGAATGAGCCATACTTGCTCAAAATATTATGAATATTGCTTACAGTTGTGAAATACCTTTCCTCTGTATCTTATCAGGCTTTCCATGATAGCTTATTTGTATCTCTGTGGTTTTCAAAGAAACATCCACAAATATTTACTGTACAAATCACACCGCTGGTACTTTTACAAGTCCTGTGTCTCTCAGGGTCTGGTGTGCAAAAGAAAGAGATAATGAAGTTGAAAGTGTTAACTGGAACCTGAAATATCTTCTTTTTTTTTTTTATTGGCTGAGATTAAATCTGACCCTTTCGACTTGTCAGGTTGATTTTCAGCCATTGAGATTTCCAGATGCTCTGAAGGTCCAGTTTCACCACAAGCTTTTACATTGTACATGTGAATTGTGGGCCACATAATGTTTGTGTGTGTCTCTATTTATCTTTTTCAGCTGGAATGCAGGCCTTTTATGAAGTGAAGTCATGCGACAGTGAGGCCGGCTCTACAGTGATGACCGGCGTTGTGAGGAATTACTACCTGGCAGCAAAGAAAGTCCTGTGGGGCTATGGTCCCTCAGGAAGGGATCTGATTAAAAATGTATCCCTCACTGAGCCTGACAGGTGGGCATACACCTTATCAAATTAGGAGTGACATACTGTTCCAACCTAATAATGGTAACAGCGATGGTAGGCCAATGTAATTTTAAACTCTACTGACGTTTGTACCAAACACACAGCAAACTGGACCCACCTGGCTTAATGCCAGCTTTCTCCCAGCTATTTAGGTTATTAGGGGTCATGTCCATTTAGCTTGTTTTATTGCTCAGAGTTGTTGAAACTTTTACTAGAGCCCCTGGTCATACTTCGAGCAAAGTTTCATGTTGTGTCGAGCCTTCTTAGTGTTTTAAAAACAGCTATTTTGAGGCTAGCATAACAGTGCCCCTATTACTCCCATTCAAAAGGCCATTTGACCGAAAAAACGAAAATACGGTACATCTTAAAAGTGGCGCTTCTGTCCTAAATATGCTTTTAAATCAAATTTTGACTCGGGTACATTCACAAAAAGACCCCAGGTTGCATTTTGGCGAGAGTTACGCTTTAAGATACCAATCAAATGTATCCAAACAAGGAATACAGAATGATCCCTGTGTTTTATAGTCAGGTGAAAATATATTAG
This sequence comes from Sander lucioperca, assembly GCF_008315115.2. Taxonomy (NCBI): domain Eukaryota; kingdom Metazoa; phylum Chordata; class Actinopteri; order Perciformes; family Percidae; genus Sander; species Sander lucioperca. Next base: position 14,214,773 of record NC_050185.1, on the reverse strand, counting down.
ATGGACATTTTTTTTGCATTTAAAAAGTACAACCTCAGTAGTTTTGGAGAAGGAAGTATGCCAGCTAACTGACTCTGTATCACTATTTTATCAAGGGGTAAACTATTCTTGAAGTCTTGCAAAACCTCTGAACAAAGTTGCCTGTCTGTGTGTATGGACCCTGGACAGGGCTGATTATTTCTGAGGTGGTCCGGCCTGTGGTGAGGAAGTTTTGTGGTGTCTAGACTAGACGGTGTGGATAGAGATGCAGTAATTCAGTTGTTATTGTTGCGTCTTTGTTATTGTTCCCTGACCTGACACATTAAACCCCTCTGACTGGCCAGCTTTTTGCTCTGTTCCCTTTTATTGTTAGTAAAAGAATTCTATCCAGGCCACATATTCATTGCAACCCCTTCCCTCACTTACAGTATCTTGCTTTTCCTATTCTTTCTCCCACCCCTTCCTCCCATAGTGCATCAGAGGTTTATTTTGGGAGAGATGGTGGAAGGATCGGAGGTGACTACATGAAAGTGATATACGAAGAGTACACAGATAATACCTTCACCACCACAAAGCCACCAACACCTGATACTCAACACTTAGGAATATTAGGTCAGGACTACCTTTTTTGCAAAGTTCCAGATTTGGCAAAAATGTCCCTCTTTTGTATCTTATTTACTGGTACACTGGTGTCTTGTCTTATACTTATGTTCTCTCAACACCTCTTGTCTGGTTACAATGTTCTCCTGTATTTGTCCAGGTCCAGTCCTGAGGGCAGAGGAGGGAGACACTCTCAGAGTGACATTCATGAATAAAGCTGATAGAAACTACAGCATCCAGCCTCATGGCCTGAACTATGATAAACACTTCCAAGGAAGCAGCTATGAAGATGGTGAGGAAGTAGACAGTTGCATTGCCACAGATAGTAACTGCACAGCCAAGAAAAACTTCAATAGTTATGACATCTTTAAAATTGATTGATTGATTTGAGTGGTAATAATGACAACAGATTTATACAAGGTCAGTGAGATGGTTTGTTTAGCAGTATTATGGCATAAGGCCGGTTACACACTGGATGCGTTGCGCGAGTGTCCGTTTATATTTCGACTCCCATGTTAACAGGTTAGAGCTTACACACTGCCTGCGTGAGACGCGTGCCTGCTAGAAATAGAACCGACGCCTTTTTTTCACGCGAGACGCGAACGTGTTGGAAGCGTTTCCATGCAAAATAGAATAGGAAAATATGTTTATGTAATTTAGACACAAATGCATATTAATAAATTACATCTTGATGTTTGAAAGTCTCTATGTTTTGACATCAATGTAGATATAAATTTCAGAGAAAAGATTTTCAAATATTGCACCTGTCATACAGAACGAAATACTCTGTAACATATTTTGCAGTCAATACTGCCGACGTTGTCTTACTTTAATCAAATCAGTAGGCTATATATTTATGTTTAGATCAGGCTCTTTACAGCTACACAAAGTTGTTATAAACAGACAGCCCACTTACCCATTTTTTAGAGTTTGAATCTGTTGGCGCTATGTCCCGAGATCAGCCCTCCCTGTACCTAGCAGCAGGAGCAGCGCTGCGTCAGACACGCTTCTGGTGTGTAGGACACAGAAAAATCCACGCAGCCGCCACGCTTCTGAGACACAACAGAAACGCCACGCTCGCGCGACGCAAAACACACAAAACTTCTGCCAAAGTGAGTTCTTCAGCATTGTAAAGTGTGGATAATATTTTCTTTTCTGTATGAATTCATGCTAAAAGGTTTAGCATGAAGGGATGAAAATATCTGCACACCTTCAAAAAAAAAAATCTAAGTAATTCATGGACTGTGTTGCAATGAAATTGTGTTTGATGTGTCATAGGCATAGAGTTTGACTGCAAAAGCCTATTTCAAACAAAAAGTTGTGTGTGTGCAAAACTGTAGGTGTTGACAAGCCAGGCTCTCACGTTGGTCCAGGAGAGAAGTTCACCTATACCTGGCAGGTGACAGAAGGTCCATCTTCATCTGATACTGCCTGTATCCCCTATTTATACTACTCCGCCACTGATCCCGCCAAGGACACTAACTCTGGGTTAGTGGGACCTCTGCTCGTGTGCAAGAAGGGAACGCTGGGAGAGAACGGAACCCAGGTGCTGCTTTATTATCCATTCACACACACTTTCTCTCACAGATAAATGCAGGAAATTCTCTCATTTAGGACACTTTAACCAGTAAATGTTTGTTTTACCCTTGCTAAATTACTTTATTAAATCATTGATACATTTTCTTCTGGTCGGTTAATCGAACAATGGTCTCAGCATTATTGGGATTTGATAAGATTAAATTATCGTTGTCAGGAAAATGGGCCATTGCAGGAAAGATGAGAACAAAACACACTGTGCTGAATACAATATAGCAAGTTAATTGTAACAACAAAACAGTTACATATTTGATAGGCAAGCTTTGGCATTTGTATTTAAAACAGTGTAATACATTTTTAGTTTTTATCCTGTTAACTGCAACTGCAAGGTACTGTGTGTGCATTGTTTTACAGAAGGGTCTGGATAAGGAGTTCTTCCTTCTGTTTTCTGTCATGGATGAAAACATGAGCTGGTATTTGGAGGAGAATATTGAGAAGTTCAGCAGCAACGAGACAGATCTAGAGAGCAATTTGATGCACGGTATCAATCATCATTGTGTAGTTCTACCTTACTGAGTGTGTTTAAATATTATTTGATAGATACTGATAGGAGCCCACATACCATCAGTATCATATTTTGAGGGCCATTTGTGGTATTTCTTTAGTATTTTCTTCTTCTCTCTCTGTTTAAATCTTTCCTTTCATTTCAGCTGTAAACGGACGCATGTATGGGAACCTTCAGGGAGTGGAGATGTGTGCCGGGGACAAAGTTATGTGGTACACCTTTGGGCTAGGTACAGAGGTGGACATCCATGGTATTTATTTCGAGGGGAACACCTTCAAGAAGCAGAGCACAACACGTGACACTCTTAGCCTGTTCCCTCACACCACTGCTACTGTCTTCATGGAGCCAAACACTCCTGGTTAGTCATATCACACACACACACACACACACACACACACACACACACACACACACACACACACACACACACACACACTCACTCACTCACTCACTCACTCACTCACTCACTCACTCACTCACTCACTCACTCACTCACTCACTCACTCACTCACTCACTCACTCACTCACACACACACACACACACTCACAAACACACACTGTGCTGCCACTCGAAAACCACATCCCTTTCCTCGCACACATTGTCAGCATTCATCCATCTTCAGATTTTGTTTGAAAGACATGTTTGTTCTTTACAAGCATGCTTAGATAACCTTGTGTGAATGCTTTCCTGTGACATGTACACTGATCCCAACACTTGACAACAGGAAACATCAATAACTATAATACAAACAGGAAATGTCAAAACGATCTACAGTATTGTGGTATTCAAGTCATTCAAATGTAGATCAGAAACAGTCAGATGTATCCTCTATACCACATCCTGTTATGTTAAACTGTATTTACATTATTTCTCTTGAACGTGACAGTAAAGTATGAGGTCAGTGATTTTTTTAAACTGACATTTTAGAAATTTATAAACCATACCTACGTGCATCTAATTAAAAACTTGGGTGGGAGGAACCCCTTGGACATATCTCATGTCAGGATACTGTCTGCACCTAGGGTAAAGCCACAAACATATCAAGTCACGTGTCCAAATCCGTAACCTCTTTTTATTTCCCTTGTCAGGTGTGTATGAGATAAGCTGCAGAGTAACAGACCACTACTCAGCTGGCATGAGGCAGCAGTACAGAGTGAACCTGTGCCCACAACACAAATTGAAGCCCACTAACACAGAACGGCCAACCAAGATTGTGCAGTATTTTATTAGTGCTGAAGAAATAGAGTGGGACTTCTCACCTGAGAGAGACTGGGAGCTGGAGAAACACCACACCACATTAGAGGACAGGTGTGTGAGCAAGATAATTGTAGGATGATGTCTTTCAGTGTTGGAGCCTGTGATTAGTGGCATAACTTATTACTGTTTGTTAATGGAAGCAAATTGATATATGTCTCCCAGTCCAGGTAATATATTTGTTGGGAAAGGAAAAAACAGAATTGGCTCGCGCTATAAGAAAGTGGTGTATAGAGAATACACCAATGACCACTTCAGAGTTCAGAAGAAACGACAGCCCAACCAACAACACTTGGAAATTATAGGTAAGCTTAGTTGCTCTTTATGCCGTTTATTTTTTACCAAGAAGCGACCGAAGAAGACACAGGTTTTCTTTTCTCCTGCAGGTCCAATAATCAAAGCAGAGGTAGGAGAGCAGATTGTGATCACATTCAAGAACAAAGCCAGCCGGCCATACTCAATTAGCGCACATGGAGTGAGGGCCAGCGGCGCACACATTCCTGTCAAACCTGGTGAGAATCAAATTTGAAAAAAAAATCCTAAATTGTATGCTGTTGCATTCTAACAAAAGGATCGAGCTACGAAATACTGGCCTTTTCTCCGAAGTAGTGGGATTGATATGCGTTTGTTTTCTGTTCTCTTGCCTCAAGGCCACATTATGGAGATGACGTGGGATGTTCTTGAAAGCTCTGGTCCAGGGGTCTCAGATCCTAACTGCATCTCTTACGCCTACTATTCCAATGTTGACTTCATTAAGGTGCATATTCCCTGTATACATAACAGTCACATGGACGCACATGAATCACAGTGTTTAGGATGAGTTGATGTGTAGATGTTTGTGACATGCTTGTGTTCATTTCTTTATGTTCAGGATCTGTACAGTGGTCTTCTGGGGCCTCTGGTGATATGCAGGCCCGGGACCCTGCAGCACGGCGAGGGGCCCGACAGACAGAGGAGTGACGTGGAAAAGGAGTTTGCTCTGCTCTTTATGGTGCATGATGAAAACCAGTCCTGGTACTTGGACGACAACATCAGAATATACCTTGGCGTCGACCCGCATTCCTTCATTCCAGATGAAGGCTTTAAGGAGAGTAACTTAATGCACGGTAAGAGATAAGAAGAGAGTGGAGCGTGAGGCACAGAGAGTAAAACTATCTCATTCATGAAAAAATGTAAGTCTTCTGAGATTTATTGATCCTCGAGAGAAAAGTGGTGTCATCCCATCAGGAAAAGCATTGGGATGGGATTGAACATAAAAATGGAAGATAGTAATGTATGCAGAATACAGTGTAGAACTGACAATAAAACCATTGATACTTTTATACTCTAACTTCATTGTCCACAAGGGGAAATATAGAACACACACAGACTCAAATGTAGGATAAGTAAAATGTAACAAAATACATGAAACATATAATGATAAAAAAGACAGTGCTAACAATAAACGCAAGCTCACATAAAATTATGCTGTTCCTCCTCATTGCACAGAAAGGGATATAATAGATAAAAGGTTAACTAAATTACCCGTCAATCCAAAATTACAATTGGCCTTTGATACGTGATTTTTTACGTTGTCATCAGAAGAAGTCCCACTGGTGTCTGCGTGCCTCTATCTGATTCTATGTATGATTGTTTTAGTGTGTGGTCATTTCTATGTGTGAATTTGTCTATTGAAGGGATCAATGGTAAACTGTACGGTAACCTCCATGGACTGGTGATGATGCAAGGCCAGAAAGTTGACTGGTATCTACTGGGCATGGGCAATGAAGTGGACATGCACACTGTTCATTTCCATGCTGAAACTTTTACCTACAAGGTAAGTCTCACCATCACAACCAAGGCTTATTATTATCATTCATAATTAAAACAGTACCAGGCAAATTATTTATGTACAAATAATACAGACCTTACAAATTCCCCATTCTTACATATTCACACAGTGTACTGTAGAACTGGTCTGTTTGAATTGAATCAAATAACGAAATTCAAATTGGGTGTTGTCCTTGGCATGAAAACTTCAACAATGCCTGCACAGAACGTTTCGCTGCTCAGTTTATGTACTTTGTGCTTATTTTCCCCTCTGTTGTATTGTGTGTGCTCTGTGTGTGTATCAGACGGACCTTGTGCACCGTGCAGATGTCTTTGATCTTTTCCCCGGGACTTTCCAGACTGTGGAGATGGTTGCCGGGAACCCAGGGACTTGGTTGCTCCACTGTCATGTGAATGACCACATTCATGCTGGCATGGAGACCACTTTCACCATCCAAGGTGTGTATGCATATGTTGTGTTCGTGCATGTCAATGATATGTGTGTCTGTCTCACACATGCATGTGCGTTAACATAATTTCAGTATGTACATATGAATATGAACATCTATTTGTCTGACATCCCACTTTTTTATATTTTTCAATTCCAGAAAAATCCTCAGATGGTAAGACCTGTTTGTTTGACCAAATGATTCAGTACGGCATTGATATTGGAATATTTTTGTCACTTTTTAGCACCTTATAAAATATATATATATATATATATAAATAAATTATATATATATATATATATATATATATATATATATATATATATATATATTATTTATATATTATATATATTATATATATATTAGTATATATACTAAGTTTTAGTCAGTGTTACATCTCTATAGCTTTGTACTGCAATTTAAGCGTAGATTTATTTTAAAGGTCAGCACTGCGTTACCCTTACCAAAATAATGTACCACTGTCGATTGATCAATGATTGTAGGCTTGGTGTTCACGGTGATAGATTACTAGTAACACTGTGTAGGTTGTAATAGATTATTAGTATAGAACTCAAGCATGTTTCAAGAGTGTGCAAATAGATTTTCAGGTCATATGGAAATAAAAAGAAATTAATTAATGGATGTATTAGTGCTTTAAGGTTAGTATAGGTGATGAGCCAATATTTTGGTGTAATCCTGTAACACTAAAAGCATAAAAAAAAGATTAGGTTTTGATTCCGGTTGTGCATTTAACAGATAATGTAGTAAAATTGAAGTGTAACAAGATGTCATGGTTGTAAAATGTTTTATCATTTACTTATAATGTCCCTCCCCTCCTGTCTTTAACTCTTCTTTTTCTCTCACTTTGTTGTCTTTCCAGCTGCAGCACCAGGAACTGAAGGCTCCATAAAGACGCTGCTGCTCTCGCTGGCACTTGGTCTTATGGCTGTAGGTGGACTGCACTAATGAAGGGACTGGGGTGTGTGTAACCATAACTGTTGTTATTAATGCACTTGAAAAAATCCAGGGACAGAATCACTGTTTCATGTATTTTTGACGTTATGTAGTAAAAACCAAGAAATGATCAGACACAATATATCAAGGGCTGTACGTATAAAGAGTTTTTTTTTTATTTATTAGGACTAAAAGAAGAATTGTATATATGTGGATTATTTCTATTTTCAGTCATGTGTTTAAAGTTTTGCAAATCATTGCTGTACCAAACATTTGATTCCATGTATTAATGTGCAATAAATACATTTATTCAACTGTGCTGTTGTACTATTTTTCTTTCATGTGCTAGCATCACTTACAACCACAAGGTGGCGTTTACATCTCAGACAACTAAATCCTGTCTTGAAAATCTGTGACATCCTATATGATTTAAAATATCAGAATATCACGAAATGTTTTTGATCTGGTGCAGGAAGTAAACACTGATCTAGTGGTGAGTTGTTTTTGATGTGTGTGTTTTGCAATGAGTCTGTCAATAAGAGGGTAGACACCATCATAGATATATATAAAGGCTAGATGTCTCGTCCGCGCTGCTGGCCAATGGAGGTCGACGTCCGCACCTGGCGGCCATCTTGCCACAGTCAGCTCGCTCACTCGTAACATTGTGTTTTAATGGTGCATGTACTTTTTAAATAACCATAACTTGCTCAATTTTCTACCGATTTTCAAACGGTTTGGTTTGATATAAACGTCAGAGATGTAGTTATGACACTGCATACTTATGAATAATTATAACCATGGATTTCCATATGAAAATAACATTAAACAGAAAATATAGGTGCAATGAATATACACAAGCACAAGGTATTTATGTTAAATCAATATATAGGCTACTAAAACTCATATATATATATATATATATATATATATATATATATATATATATATATATATATATACACTTTTATAATATGTATATTACTAATATAATAAAATAATTTGAATTATTACATGTTTATTTTAAACAAGTTTAAACTATTATAAAAGTGACATTTATTTGCAATAAAAAATAGGTACAAGATTTCATATATATCTATGGACACCATCGCTAACAGTCCATCAGATAGGCTAATGTTGATACTCAAACAGACGGATTGATTTGTTAATCTAAGATTGATAGCTCATGCCCCATCATCATGAATGGTTTAACAAACTGCAGATTGAGTGCGAATTTAAATTTCAAACCATTAATCTAAGATATTGATCACTGTAACAGCACAAATTACCAGTGTTTTGGATCACTGTTTGTCACTCACTGACTGATTTGCATATTGATTGCAGTTTCAGCATAGTGCACTGCAAGTGGGCAACCTAGAAAACAGGTTATGACTAATGATATAACCCCCCACTTTCAAACATATTTACTTCATAATCAGAAAGAGCTCCTATTGCGTTATGTAGCCCTACAGCCATTGTTAGCAGGCACATTTTCAGTCATGCAAATTTGTCATCACGTCAATGCAGCAACAGGGATTCAATCTGTGCAAAATGTTGAGAAATGACTGCAGCATGTTTAAATAATAATGTGTCACATCACTAACCATAAATGACCTAATTCAATCGTTTATGGACGCATTGTGGTAAATCAGCCAACGGCTTCCTTCAGGGTTTGTGTACAGACTTTAACCTCCTATCCCGGTAAACACCGGATTCAACACAGTAAACATGAGTAAACACTTTACGCAACAACTGAAACAGGGGAGTCGCCTCTCCAGTCTGACTCCTGCACTCTATCAATACCAGCTATCCAGACACCTGTTGATAGCTGCTACGCATCCTTATCTGCAGAAATCCATTATGTTTTTCAACCAGACTTTGTTTGGCTTGATTAATCCTTTCAGACCTCCCATTACACAATGACTTTGATAAAATCAAAGCATTGCCAATCTTACGTAATACAGAATTGCAGCTGTATCATTAAAACACCTTTTAAGGAAAATAGCACCTATATTCAATCCAATCCAACTTTATTTGTTAAGCACTTTAAAACAACCAAAGTTGACCAAAGTGCTGTACAGAAGAATAAATAAGACATCATAAATAAAAATAAAAAACATAACATTTTGACATGAATAAAATTAATAGCTGCGCAATGAAAAGCAATCAATCTAAATAATTAAAAGAAGTAAATTAAGTCAACATCTTACTAGGTTTCAAAGGCCACAGAGAAGAGATGGGTTTTAAGACGGGATTTAAAAACAGACAAGGAAGAGGACTGTTTCACGTGCAGTGGCAGATCATTCCATAATTTAAGAGCCGACACAGCAAAGGCACAGTCCCCTCTGAGCTTCTGCTTAGTTTTAGGCACACTCAGGAGCAGCTGATCTTCTGACCTGAGAGAGCGAGTGGGTATATAAGGGCTTAGAAGCTCCGAGAGGTAGGGCGGGGCAAGACCATTCAGGGCTTTAAAAGCAAATAAAAGAATTTTAAAATGGATCCTAAATTGAATAGGCAACCAGTGGAGTGAGGCTAAGATGGGGGAAATGTGCTCGTGTTTACGTGTGCCAGTTAAAAGACGTGCAGCAGCATTCTGTACCATCTGGAGACGGGCGATGGAGGACCCACTTACCCCCACATAAAGTGCATTACAGTAATCCAGCCGAGTGGTAACAAAGGCGTGGATTACCGTCTCAAAGTGCTGTCTTGACAGTATTGGCTTTATTTTGGCCAGCTACCTCAAGTGGAAGAAGTTTGACTTGACAACAGCCTTGATCTGACTGTTAAACTTTAGCTCTGGGTCCACTCTAACCCCTAGATTTTTGACGCTGGGTTTAATATACTGGGCCAAGGAACCCAGATCTACAGGGGGGGTCCCAGTGGTGCCACTAAAAACCATCACTTCCGTCTTTTCATCATTAAAATTTAAAAAGTTCAGAGCCATTCAGGCCTTTATGTCGTCGAGACACTTAAGTAGCAAACTGACAGAGCATGCATCTTTCTTTTTAAGAGGCACATAAATCTGACTGTCATCTGCATAACAGTGGAATGAGATGCCGTGCTTCCTAAGTATCGAACCAAGTGGAAGCAAATAAAGAGATAAAAGGAGAGGCCCAAGAACTGAGCCCTGTGGGACCCCACACGAGAGAGGAGCAGTGGAGGATACACAATCACCAAGGCTGACACAGAAAGTTCGATCAGCCAAGTATGACCTGAACCACTCCAGTGCTATGCCCCTGATGCCCACCCACTGCTTCAAACGTGAGATCAATATTTCATGATCCACAGTGTCAAATACAGCAGTTAAATCTAAAAGCACAAGGATAACACAGTCACCACAGTTAGTAGCTAAAAAGATATCATTAAAAACTCTTAAAAATGCTGATTCTGTGCTGTGCAGGGTTTTAAAACCTGATTAGAAAACCTCTAGAATATTTTGTTCTTCCAGAAAGGCCATTAATTGACTGTACACAATCTTCTCCAGGATTTTTGAAAGGAAAGGCAATTTGGAGATAGGCCTGAAATTCCCAAGGACTGCAGGATCTAGTGCAGGTTTTTTAATCAAAGGTTGTACTACTGTGTGTTTACAATTTTCAGGGACAACATCTGAGGACAGACCGGTATTAATGACTGTAATAACAGTTGGTCCTACAGTGGGGAAAACCTCCTTAAATAGTCGAGGAGGGACCGCATCATTTGGAGAACCTGAGGGCTTCAAATGACCAACAATCTCCTGTAAAAAGGAAAGAGTCACAGGCTCAAACTGGTCAAAAACAGCAGAGCAGGGGACAGAGATTGAGGGGTCATAAACTGAAGGTGAGATTTGATCCCTAATTGATGTGACCTTATCAATAAAAAAGTGAAGGAAGTTTTCACACACAGCAGTGAACACCTCCATACAGGCAGTCTGCGGGGCATTTAGAAGTGAGTCAATAGTGTTAAACAAAACACGAGGCTTGTGACAGTTTGACAGGATAATATCTGAGAAATGTTTTCTTTTAGCATCTTTCACAGTTTTCTGATAATGACGCCAGCAGTCCCTTAACATTTGAAAAGACACCTGCAGTTTGTCCTTCTTCCACTTGCGCTCAGCTCTACGGCACTCACATCTGACAGCATGAGTCGTGTCATTTAGCCAGGGCTCAGATTTAGTTTTAGGCTGCCTGGATTTTAATGGAGCCACAGTATCTAAAACAGTTTGGCAGGTGGAGTGAAACCATGAGCTAAGCTCCTCTGTAGTGCACAGTGTAGCAGCACGAGGTTTAACTGTATTACAGGCAAGAGCAGCCTCAAATAATACAGGCATATGGTCCGAAAACACTGCGTCACATATCTCTAGATTAAAAACGGGCAGACCATATGATAAGACAAGATCAAGTGTATGTCTGTGTTCTTGTGTTGGTCCAGACACAGATTGCACAAGATTAAAAGAATCAATGAGGTTTAAAAAACCCTTTGCCATTGGCTTGTCAGGACAACACACATGCACATTAAAATCCGCAACAATAAGAACACGGTCATATTTAGGCATGATTTCAGCCAGAAAATCTGAAAAATCATTTAAAAAGTCCTTATTGTATTTGGGAGGCTGATAGACCACAGCACACAACAACACTACAACACTGTGTAAGAGCGACCAAGCTCAAATAAGCTCAGTTCAAAGCTGGTGAAAGAGGATGACAGGTCTAGAAACTGGCTCCCCTATTATTATTATTATAGAAATATAAAAGCCTCTAGACAAGGTTGTTAAGTGCTGGTTGGCCGAGGTGCAGACATCAGACAGGCAATGGTCGATAGGGGACACCATGTGAAGACCGCCTGAGTAGGCTATATAAACGTGGCTTTTCACAGATAACTGCTCATTTGCTTGAAGCTGGATGGTGCTGCTTACAGCCTGGACAGGTAAGGAAGTTTGTCATTTGCCTGGACATGTTATATCTGGAATTTACCTTTTAACCTCATTGCATTGTAGATAAATGTAACTCAATTACTTTACAACAACATATGTACAGAAACAAGCCAACCCTGATTATATGGTCTCTTTCTTATGTTTTTGATGAGATCTACAGCTAACTCTGCAACTATATCTTACTGGTAGAGCAGATTGTGGGTGCATGTACAGTACACTATGTAGTATTGTATGTATTGTACGTGCTGTGAGTGTGAGGAGGGGAAAAGAGAGGGGGGGTGGGGGGTTGGCTGTGGGACCTGATTTTTGTTTGCCTGGCAGCTCCTTTATGTTTGGATGCTCCACAGTAATTGCAGATGAAAGTTGCCATTGGACGGGCCTGAGAGGACATTTTTTGGGGTTGTGTGTAAAGAGAGAGGGGGCCATGGGCAGTGAGACAGCCCCATTTTTCTGTCCAGTTTGGACCATTTTTTCCAAACAGCAAAATCAGTGATGCCACGATGGATTCTTCTTCTTCTTCTTCTTCTTCTTCTTCTTCGTGCACTGTCAAGCCTGATAAGTTCACAGTACTCAAAATATTTGATGTAACTGATTACTCGAAAATATTTAAGTAATGCTTTAAAAATGTTTTGAGTATATTATATATATATATATATATGTTCATTTAACTTTGAACTTTATCTTTAGTTTTACATTTTTTTATGTTTCTTTACTTAAAAGGTTACATTTGTTGACTTGTCTTTTGTTACTTTTTTAAAAATATCTTAACTTAAAAGTAATATTTGTTTTTAATAGTTTTCAGTGCTGCAAACTAAATACAATTTATTCCATTACACCTATTATTAGAATTTTACAGACTACACCTTAACTGAATAATTGTAATTTTGTACAAATTATAGTCTGGTGAAAACTTACTGAAAATAAAACGTTTTTCAAAACTCAATTTAAAATACACAAGATGCCACATTTCCCCTTAATAATACAAAAAAATAAATAAATACACCTTCAATGTTACAATTCAAGTTTCTTTTTTTTTATTAAGGAATAACAGTTTGCCTTTTCAAATCACTTAACAATCATTACTAAAGTAATGCAAATGTTTTTGCAAATGTATATATTCTCCAGGAACAATCAAAATACAATTTCCAATAGCATACTAGTGAAACTGTATCTTCAAAAAACACACATTAGAAACTGCTCTCTGACAGCAAAATCCTTCCAGCTGGACTTTACCTTTACTACCTGCATTGTATTTCAACATTTAAGAAAATGACCATGCACAAAATATTCAGCTTACGAAAACAAGGTGCTTGGAAAAGTGCAAGTAAAATAAATTTGGATTTTTCAATATCACTCCCTTGTTAACCAATAATTAACGGTTGATCAACAACAGAAAATCAAAATGCAATTCTTAGGCAAGGTAGATAAGGCAGAGGAATATAAAAAACTTTACATTTAATATGAAAATGTGAATCAAGGAATGCACTTAATCCAGTATTTGATTTACATCATCTCAAACATTATCACTTGAATTGACAGAGGCACATACGAGGATTAACTGTGAATGCACGTCTGCATTCAAAGCTCTTGCTTTGTTCACTCTTTGAACAACTCATTTCTCAGATTCAGAAGGCACAGTTTGAGTGGTTTGTTATCATCAAGACATCACTATTTTCTGAATAAAGGTTAATGTGTGGATGACTCTTTTGGGATATTCTAAATTCAATGCGTAAATCAGACCAAACAACACTACGAACCCATCAGCCAACTGGGGGAGATCCTTCACAACAATGTCATCTTCAATGACAACTGAAATGCTCTCAGGGTTGAAGTGGATTGCAGAAGTTCTGGCAGTGACCATGGTAAGGAGAGCCACTGGGGTGTCAGGAATACCTGGTTCATCTCCCTGCTGCAAATGACAAACAATTCATAATATGAGAATAATTTCAAATGTGAGGTTTAAAATCTTGCAATATGATCGGTGCTGCCTTCACACTTTCTTAAGATCAGTACAAGCCATCATGATGCTTTTGCAGTTGCAAGTGGAAATCAAGGGGGCCCTGCATAACTAGTGCATGGCTACATACATACATACATACATACAAGTAAGGAAATTTGTGTTTGGTAGATTATTTCTCTGTGGTAACAATGCTTTTTGGCAATAAATCTTATATCGTTGGAAAGCCTGTTTAGTTCCCTTTCAAATGGTGCCCCATTTGTAAGGAACATGTATTTGTGGGAGGAGCAGCAGCGCTGAGTATGTGGGTTGCGCCCATGAAAAAAATTGCCAAATCTTCTCTGCCAATGCCAAACAGCTTATTCTGCCATTGACTCGTTTGGTGGATTGGATGATTCAGCCTACGGCAGTTGGATCGTAGGGTTAAAGTGTGGAGAAGACGCGGAGAACGCCATGCTGATTGCTGCACCGATAGAGTAACACCTTTTGGTGGAGGTAGTGTGATGGTATGGGGCGGCATCTCCCTCACTGGAAAAACGAGGCTTGTCATCATTGGAGGCAATCTCAATGCAGAGAGATATAGAGATGAGATTCTGCAACCAGTGACAATCCCATATCTCCACAGTCTGGGACCAAACTATCCTCCAAGATTACAATGCTCGCCCCCACAGGGCGGGATTTATCAGAGACTACCTCCAGAATGTGGGAGAAGAGAGGATGGAATGGCCTGCCAGCAGTCCTGACCTCAACCCCATTGAACACTTGTGGGATCAGCTTGGGCGTGCTGTTCATGCCAGAGTGACCAACACAACCACGTTGGCTGACTTGCGACAAATGCTGGTTGAAATACTTGAAATAACATGTATTTATCATCATGCACTATTATTATTTTTATTATTATTATTATTACACATGCATTATTTATAACATCACCTGTTCCAGTTCCTGTTTATTAATGTATTTTTCAATGATGGTTTTTGAATAAATATTTTGATATTTTGCGTCAATTTTTTATTTCAGTTTATTTTTGGTATCTACTTAGGAAATTCAATTGCTAAAACAAAATACTATGTGATGGCTATGGACATTTCTGTTAACTGTTTGGTCATTTCTGTTGCCTGTATTGTTGATTTCTGTAGGTTTCCTGTGTTGGTATGTTTATTCTGTAGTTTTCTGTTCCTGTCTTGTAAATATGTCCTGTGTTGTGTGTTGTGGTCTTTATATATTTTGTTGTGTTCCCTGTTGTGAGTTTCTCTGTTTATGTTCTGTTTCCTGTCTTATTTTGATAGTCTGTTTTCTGTCTTGTCTTGTCCAGTTTACTTCCTGTGTTTGCCCTCCTTTGTTGATTGTCCTGCCCCGCCCTGATGTGTTTCACCTGTTGTCTCACCTGTTCCTGATTTACTCATCACCTCATGTATTTAGCCTCTGTGTTCCCATTGTCTCTTGTTAGATCGTCTTGTGTTCTTCCCTGTGACCTGTGTTTTGCTTCCTCGTGTCTTGTGTCAGCTTGTGTTCCTGCCTGTGTTTTTGCCCGTCAGTTTATGCATTACCTTGTGTGTTTTCCAGTCTTTGTACTGCCGCTTTTTGTTTAATTAAATCCCTGAGTTACATTCATCTCCTGCCTGCCTGCCTCAACCTGCATTTGGGTCCTCTACCTTCCGCTAGTGATGGGCAAATGAAGCCTTGTGAAGCCTCTGAAGCTTCTTCCTGATTGTATTGCAAAATGATCCAAAGCATCAAAGCATCAAAAACAACACAGTGACATCTGGTGGTCAGTCAGCAGAAATGACAGCGGCTATGAACTCGACACAGCCAAACCAAGCTACAACATGAACATAGGAGATACAGAATGGACACATGCATATGGCATGACATGACTGAACTTGAATTAAATGACATGAACAGGACATGACTGAATTAAAAATATAAAGCCTATGTTTGAATATAACATAATAATATACATTACTGTGATCAGGATTTGAATGTAAGTATGTTTAATCAGGCTAAATATGGATTCAATAAACTGCAGCAACAATTCCATCTTCTACCGCTACGTAGAATTATGTACAGGTGTATGTAAGTAGGCTAATTTCCATTAAAAGGCTAATCAAATAAATTGCAAGCCACACTCATAAACCCCGCGATGTTCCAGTGAATTCTAACGGGCCGTTGGTAAGCACGCAGTGACATGAATCCATGAATCCAGCCAACTCTTCCGGAGTTTCAGTGACGTTCGAAGCTTCGGACGTCATCAGTCACGTGGTTATTTCAGTTCGATACAAGCTCCAACACTACTTCGAACCAGTGTGCTTTGCGGGAGTGATACAAGCTTCGGTGCCTCGATGTCAAACGTCCCATCACTACCTTCCTCCATCATTACAGAACGATCTAACCCACCAGCACCCACAGAGGCCGAAGACGGGGAGAAGGACGTAATGGCTCCCGTCGCAATGCCTCGCTCTTCACCCATGAGTCCTCGCTCCCTTCTGTTCCCGAGCAGACGTGCAACCCTTCTGTTCCCGAGCTGATGTGCAACCCTTCTGTTCCCGAGCTAGCAACCCCACTGAATCCCCGCTAGCTAGCAATCTCCCTGAGCCCTGGTTAGCTAGCAACCCCCCTGAATCCAGGCTAGCTAGCAGCCTTCCTGACCCCGGGCTGACGTGCAGCTCTCCTGATCTAGCAGCCTCTCAAATTCCTTGCTGGCTAGCAACCTCCCTGATTCCCAGTGAGCTAGCTGCCCCCCTGAGTCTCTGCTAGCTAGCAGCCCCCCTGAATCCAGGCTAGCTCGCATCCTTCCTGAGCCCAGGCTAGCCAGCAGCCTCCCTGATCCCCCGCTGGCTAGCAGCCTCACAGATTCCCCGCTAGCTAGCAGCCCCCCTGAATCCCGGCTAGCTAGCCGCCCCCCTGAGTCCCTGCTAGCTAGCAACCTCCCTGAGTCCCAGCTAGCTAGCAGCCCCCCTGAGTCCCGGCTAGCTAGCAACCCCCCTGAATTCAAGCTAGTTAGTAGCCTTCCTGAGCCCAGGCTAGCTAGCAGCCTCCCTGATTCCCCACTAGCTAGCAGCCCCCCTGAATCTAGGCTAGCTAGCAGCCTCTTAGAGCCCCCGCTAGCGAGCAGACCCCCTGATTCCCTGCTAGCTGGCAGTACCCCTGTATCCAGCCTAGCTAGCAGCCCCCCTGATTCCCAGCTAGCTGGTAGCCTCCCTAGCGTCCCCAAGCTCTCTAGCGTCCCCGAGCTCCCCGAGCTCTCTAGTGTCCCTAGTGTCCCCGAGCTCTCTAGTGTCCCCGAGCTCTCTAGTGTCCCTAGGGTCCCCGAGCTCCCTAGTGTCTCCGAGCTCCCCAGTGTTCCAGCACTGCCCAGTGTCCCCGAGCTTCCTAGTGTCCCCGAGCTTCCTAGTGTCCCTGCGTTTCTAAGCTTTCCCGAGTTTTCTAGTGTTCCCAGGTTGTCCTGTGTCCCAGATCCCCGGCTGGCTAGCGGCCCCCCAGATCCCCAGCTGGCTAGCGGCCCTCCTTATCCCCGGCTGGCTAGCGGCCCTCCTTATCCCCGGCTGGCTAGCAGCTCTCCTGATCTCCAGCTGGCTAGCAGCTCTCCTGATCCCTGGCTGGCTAGCTGCCCCCCTGAATCCCAGCTGGTGTCTAGCCCCCCTGAACTGGCTGTAACCGCCCCTGAGACTTTGCCGGTTTCCGGCGCCTCTGAGGCTGCCTGGGAGACTCCCCCAGTGACTTTGCTGGTCTCTGGCGCCCCTGAGACCGCCCCTGAGACTTTGCTGGTCTCCAGCGCCCCTGAGACCACCCTTGAGACCGCCCCAAAGACTTTGCCTTTGTCCTGCCCCCCAGAGACTTTGCCTGTGTCGGTCAGGCCGACTCCTGCCCCTCGTGTCCTGTCGGCGGTCAGGCCGACTCCTGTCACTCGTGTCCAGTCAGCGGTCAGACCGACTCCTGCCCCTCGTGCCCTGTCAGCGGTCAGACCCTGCCCCTCGTGTCCTATCGGCATCCCAGTCAACCTCTGCCCCAGTTGCCTGGCCACCTGACTCCAGCCCAGCTGACCCGTCGCCTGGTCCCAGCCCAGCTGACCCGTCGCCTGGCCCCAGCCCAGCTAACCTGTCGCCTGGTCCCAGTCCAGCTGCCCCTTCACCTGCGCAGCCTCCCAAGGGGCTCCACCTTGGCCGACCTGCTCGGCCCCCGGAGGGGCGCTGCCCTCGACGTACAGTACGGCCACCTGAGGGATTCTGCCTTCGTCGCCGGTGGCCAGAGGGATTCTGCCTTCATCGCCGGTGGCCAGAAGGTTTCTGCCTTCGTCGCCGGCCACCAGAGGGCTTCTGCCTTCGTCGCCGCTGGCCAGAAGGTTTCTGCCTTCGTCGCCGGCCGCCTGAAGGCTTCTGCCTTCATTGCTGCTCTCAGTCCCCTGTTGCCGAGGCCTCTCAGTACCCTGTTACCGAGGCCTCTCAGTCCCCTGTTGCCAAGGCCTCTCTTTTCCTGTCCCGAGTGGCCCCTCTCTGTTCCTGTCCAAAGTGGCCCCTCTCTGTTCCTGTCCCGAGTGGCCCCTCTCTGTTCCTGTCCCGAGTGCCCCCTCTGCTTCCCCGAGGCCTCACCGGCCCTCTGTTTCCCCCAGGCCTCACCGGCCCTATGTTTCCCCCAAGCCTCTCCGGCCCTCTGTTCCCGGTGCCCCAGTGACTCTCTGTTCCCTGTGCCCCAGTGCTCTCTGTTCCCTGTGCCCCAGTGACTTTCTGCCTCCCCTGGACTCTCGCCCTCCCTGGGTAGTTTTCTGTTTGTTTTTTGGTACGTCTGGAATCCGCCCCTTGAGGAGGGGGCTCTGTGATGGCTATGGACATTTCTGTTAACTGTTTGGTCATTTCTGTTGCTTGTATTGTTGATTTCTGTAGGTTTCCTGTGTTGGTATGTTTATTCTGTAGTTTTCTGTTCCTGTCTTGTAAATATGTCCTGTGTTGTGTATTGTGGTCTTTATATATTTTGTTGTGTTCCCTGTTGTGACTTTCTGTTTATGTTCTGTTTCCTGTCTTATTTTGATAGTCTGTTTTCTGTCTTGTCTTGTCCAGTTTACTTCCTGTGTTTTCCTTCCTTTGTTGATTGTCTTGCCCCGCCCTGATGTGTTTCACCTGTTGTCTCACCTGTTCCTGATTTACTCATTACCTCATGTATTTAGCCTCTGTGTTCCCTTTGTCTCTTGTTAGATTGTCTTGTGTTCTTCCCTGTGGCCTTTTGGTTTTTTCAGTTTATGCATTACCTTGTGAGTTTTCCAGTCTTTGTACTGCCGCTTTTTGTTTAATTAAATCCCTGAGTTACATTCATCTCCTGCCTGCCTGCCTCAACCTTCCACCACATCATGAAAATCATACTTTGCTGTAGATTACTTTGTTGGATTCAAAAACTTAAAATTGCAGACTTTAGTTTGTGATCATGTTGTAATCCTACAATAAAATAAAATTGAAAATTGAAATAAAATAGATTAAAATGACTGTGTACCCTTTACAATAATGCCACAACAATGTCTAACAGTAAAAGGGGTGGTTCAAAATTTTGGACAGTACTAACTGGAGCAAAGTAAAATTCCACCACTGCTGAGAAACTAGTCCCTCAAAATGTAATGCGATCATTGAGATGCAAGGGTAGTTTTATTTCTAACATTCTATCAACAGACATTTACATCAATAGTCTGGCGTTATAATTTATTTGCCTCGGGTGTACTGTGGAGTGGGTAAGACTGATTTTAATGGCAGGCTAGCAGTTACTGTTGACTTGCGCTAGCCTAGCACCAGCGAACTCTGCAACTGGAAGGACTGGATGAAAAGTGTTAAACTGTCTCCACTGATAAATACCACACTGGATAACTTGGAAATTAGGTCCTATGTCCAAAATTCTGAAACACCCCTTTAAACTAAAACAGATTCTTTAGAATAGAAAAAAATCTGATAATCCCATGCTTTACATGACCATAGTTTATTAGAGGAAATAATATATATATTGTCCTCTGCTGCCACCCTCAGGAATGTTAGAGCAACAGTAGGCAAACTGCTTTAGCTCAGTCAACAAGAACAAATAAATGCTTTTTAAGTGATATGACTATACTCCACATATTTTATTGTACAGCTGTCAGGATTTGTGACTTGAACCCAGAAGCAGACAGTTCGAAGTTTTTACACAGTTTATTAATGAATCTGAAAATGTAGCAGAATGGACTGGTGGGGAAATTGTCTCAGGCGATAGAGCAGGTAGTGGATAGAGGCAGAGAAAACGAGGCATGCAGGACTGGTGATGGCGGGTGGAGAGTGGCGTCAGCAGGCAGGTTGAGAGACCGTAGAACAGAGTGGTTTTCCTTCAAAGCACAAAAACGAGCATTCAGGTTTGCAGGCAAAAAACAGCAGGTTACAAAAAGGTTCAGAGACAGATACTAGCTGGACGTTCACCTTCGTGACTAGACTTACCTATCCGGCACCGAACAGAGGGCAGCCACACCTGCACTGATTAGCCACGGCAAACAGGTGTGTAATTAGAGATTGCCTGGAGCTGCGCGCCATCCCGGCAGCGGCCGGTCACACCCTGCACTGTGAGAGAGGAGAAAAAGAGCGAGCAGAGGAGAGGGAGAGGAAAAGAGAGAGAAGACTCCAGAAAACCCCCGCTTGTCACTTCCCCACTAGTGTAGTCGTGACAACACTACAGCCATATGTATAAATAATAAATAAATAGTAAAATAACACCCAAGTGCATATTGGGGATTTTCTTTCGGCTTCTCAAACAAACAGCAAAGGAGATCAGTGCCTCAGGAACGTTAGAGAAACAGTAGGCAAACTGGTTAAGCCCAGTCAACAAGAACAAATGAATGCTTTATAAATGCTATAACTATACTCTAGTTCACATATGCAAACATATAATATGTAGAAATAATAATAAATAAAAACTAAAATAACACCCAATGTGAATACTATTTTCTTTAGGCTACTCAAACAAACAGCAAAGGAGATCCATGCTTAATTAGTGTTGCCTGACCTTTTTTACTGATTGGGTGATTAAAGTTCAAATCTATTGGCTGTGAAAACCGGGAGTTGGTTATCAAAACGCCACCAGGTGTCTAATAAGCATCTGGTGGCGTTTATTAAACGCCTGGTGACGCCAAGAACGGCGTTCAAAACGCCGTGAGAATTGTGACGAATTATGACCCTTTTGGCTTTTCACAGCTCTCCGGCTGTATAGACCAACTCAACTGTTTTCCTTTGCAGAGTTTCACAAGTGCTCCCTGCAGCCCCAACGCACACTGTTAATAGGCGCTTGCATGGAAGAGTCAACGGAGGTCTCCACTTGTTCCTGTTTAACCAAAACCCGCTAACTCTCAGCCCTACATCTGACGGAGCGATCAGCTCAACATGGCAAGGGCTTTGGGGCTGTTTGCGAGTTGTTTGTTGTTTGTTCTCTCCTCCGGTGTGGAAGGGAAGCGCAGCAGTGAGAGAGTTTACTATGTGGGGATCATCGAGGTCTTTTGGGATTACGCACCAAGTGGAAAAAACCTTCTTAACTGGCAAGACGTCGAAAATGACGAGTGAGTTGTGATACAGTCAAGTTATTTGTAAATTATGTTACTTGTAGCCAATTTAGACATGTGCTGCGTGTGTGTGTGTGTGTGTGTGTGTGTGTGCGTGCGTGTGGTCACCTGCGCACCTGTGTGTATTGTGACCCCCCCATATGTATTCTGCAGTTAAAATGTATATGGATAGTCAAACCATAAATAATGGACAGGTACCTGATCTTTTCATGTAAAACAGCTTAATAACGTTGATGCATTATCACACACTTGCACAATGCTGGAATCACCTGACTTACTCTATCAGCGGTCAATTTACCCAACAGTCAGTAACCATGGCAAAATACAAGTGCAGCAAAAGCATTGTTTGTACTCAACCAAGCTATATTAGCATACATTGGACAATAATTCTTATTCTCGCCAGATGTCATTGTCAATTTTTTTCATTCTATTTTACTGAATATTGAGTCCATAGTCAGATAACTTCTACTAATAAAACTGCTTCCAGTTAGTGGCTCTCAAACACTGCCCAATGGGGGGGAAAAAAAGTAATAGCCATTGTAAAAAACAATATGTGGTGTGTTTAAGTATAACCGTAATGCAGTTTGAATGCCATTTCAATATAACCTAGCGATGATTGTCTCAAATCTCATCAATACTGAAATAAGCACGCATACAATAGTTGAAAATAGGCTTGTGTTGCACCCACATTAGCACTAAATAGCTCTGACCAGGTGTTCAATGGAACCCCCATCATCACACTGTCAGCAAGGTTGTCAGTACGACCCATTTGTGAATCAAGTAAACATAATACTTTTCATCCTCCCTGTTGCTTTAGTTATGGCCTGGATATACAGAAGTAAAACTGTGTTTGCCACATCTCCAGTGACACGTTATTAGCCCAGAGAAACATGTAATCATAATAATGGCAAGGCTAATTGTTAAAACGCAGCAACCAGATGCAATTTGTTCTGTGGCATCACCCTCTTTGCTTCTTTTTATTCTGGTTATACTTCTACTTTTTGTATTAATTTCATACAGTTGTATAGTTGGCTACTGTCATACAGTCTTTATCTTGGCAGTAATAAGGCTGCTGCACTGTTGTCATGGTGTTTGAAAAAGAAAAAAGTAATAATAATAATAATAATAATAATAATAATAATAATAATAATCCATCCATCTTCATCCGCTTATCCGGTATCGGGTCGCGGGTGTAGCAGCTCCAGCAGGGGATATAGGGAATAATAATAATAATAATAATAATAATAATAATAATAATAATAATAATAATAATAACTTTATTTATATAGCACCTTTTAAAAACAGAGTTTACAAAGTGATTTAACAGACAATATATTGGATGTTCTCCCACTTGTATTTATAGGCTAGACCAGGGATCTTCAACAGGGGGTCCACGACCCCTAGGGGGTCCTCAGAGTCAAGGTAGGGGGGCCTCCAAAGTATTAATTTTTGAAAGTTTTTTCTAAAATTAAAAGGTCTTAGCATGAATCCAACATGTTATTAGCAAATATAAATCTGCTTACTGGCCTATAGGTAAGGTAGTCACTAAGGTAGCCATCCACAGATACAGTATATCCTAAGGATCACTGTACCACATATGTTTAACATAAAAACATGATTTATAAAACCATGCAACAATTATTAGGCTATTTTAATAGCTTAGTATTCTATGCAAAAAAGGTATAGGCTTAGGCTGCCCTACACGTTATTGTATATGCAACTTCATTTTATACAATATATGTAGTAGGGGGTCCCTGTTCCGTCTCTCTTTCAGTTAAGGGGTCATTGGTTTAAAAAAACATTGAAGACCCCTGGGCTAGACTGCCCTACAAAGGCAAAAGACCTTAACTCGCCTCGTTTCGAGTGTGAAACTGAGAAAAATGACTTTAAAGTTATCTTAATGTCCTGACAATTGAGTTATAGGTATAATATTGTAATTTTCACATTTTGTAGTGTATACCTGTATTAATCTATTGACAAAAAAATTTTGAACTCAAATTTGACCTTTGACCCTTTTTAGGAAGTTACTGTATTCTACCTTAGCATTGCCCACAAAATGACAATCGGTCAAACCAAGGCAAAAGACCTTAACTTCTATTTTATAGCACAATGTTATGATAACAATAACTTTTACTTTAAATGTAAGCAATATTAATCCTATTAGACTCACTATGATAAAAATGGCTTCACATTTATCATCATCATATACATTTTTTCTGTATTTCATACTCATACTAGTACCACACAGGCAGTCGCATGATTGATTCACACACTCTCTCTGACAGACGTCAGAATTAAGCATGAGAGTGTTTTGATGTTTTAATGCATATAAAGCATGTTCTTCTGTTTGGATATGAGGCACTAATTTAGACTCATTGCAAGAATGATGACGTGAACATAAAGATGCCGTCATTCACGTGCATATTAAGTAGCCACGTTGGTTTGTTTTGTTCTTATAATACATCCATAGATGCTCTGTAGAGAGGATGGTTAGTTTAGCCAGCAGTTAAGTTCACAAGAATTTGTCCAAATTTCAAAATTCGCTATTTAGAGTAGAGCTGTGTTTGTGTAAACAGCACGGTGGACGAGAGTGGACTGTGCCCAGACAGAGATTGAAATATATCGCTTCCTACATGTGTATGCCTGTAGACAGGTGAGTGGGTATTAATACGCATTTACTTTTAGGTTTTATTGTAGCCTATACAGTAATGAGCGTAGCGGTATCTTTCCCAGTTTTGTGTGTGTGTGTGTGTGTGTGTGTGTGTGTGTGTGTGTGTGTGTGTGTGTGTGTGTGTGTGTGTGTGTGTGTGTGTGTGTGTGTGTGTGTGTGTGTGTGTGTGTGTGTGTGTTTCTGCCTTGGCTTCTCTACGGCTTTTGAAGTTATGGCAAAGACAACACACAATTTTCTCCCCAAAACAATAAAATTGACCCAAGATATTTGTCTACATGATAAAGCAGATCTTTAATGTTCCAAAAATGACAATAACTCATTTTCGACCAAAATTGAGTTACGGTCTTTTCGCTTTGCACGGCAGTATAGACCACAAGTATCTTTATTCTACTGCTCTGATTTGTTAAACCATTTACACTTATTCATGCTTCTTCTTTTTTCAAAATACCTATGTAACATAATAAGGATATAAAATTGCAAGTCACTGTGCAATCCTGTACTGTATAATACGACAATAACCTGACCGTGACCTTAAGAAATGGCAAATAGATCAGGTCTCTTTCTCTTCTGCCTCCTACACACTCTCTCTTCCTTCTGTTTCACCACTTCTCTGTCTCCACTCCTATCTCAGGCATGCATCTGTGTTCCTGGGAAGAGGACCCCACCGTATTGGCCGTGTTTATAAGAAGGCCATGTTCCGACAGTACACGGATGCTACGTACAGCCGCCTGGCCTCCCGACCCGTCTGGTTGGGCTTCCTGGGGCCCATACTGCGAGCTGAGGTTGATGAAACTATTGTGGTCCATCTGAAGAACTTTGCGACCAGAAACTACTCTATGCATCCTCATGGAGTTTTCTATGAGAAGAATACAGAGGGTATAGTGCTACATAATACATATATGTGTATGTAGAGACACACAGACTGTATATTCACGCACAGAAAAACGTGCAAAATCAATTATATCCCTCAGACGGAAAGGAACACTTGTTCATACAAAATGATACCTAGTTGCTGTAATAATAAGTAGACTGCTAATATTTTAAAATAGAATGAATGCTGAATGATTACCTACATGGATTTTCTTCCACAATGAACAGCAGTTTGTGCAATAATGTGTTACAAAAACAACGTATCAGGGTTCAAGAATGAAATGAATGAGATATCCAAGGAGTAAGCCTGCATGATCACAAAGGTGCTGTTTTTTTCAGGCCATGGGTTATTTCTCCTCCAAAAAATATATAGTTTTTTTAAGAATACAATGCTGTACGGGAGATATTATCAAGAGATTTGCCTCATTGGACAGTTTGAGCATTACTTCAGATCAGCCGGGCAATTTGACTGCACAGGCTCATTGATGGAACATTGACATTGCATATTCTGTCAAATAGATGTAATCTGTGGCTTTGTGTAATACTACTCTGAAAGTATAACATCTTGGCATGTTTTGTCCCTCTGCTTCAGTGCCCCCCATCCTACACATCTGGGGAGATGCATCCTGTCTCTGGAATTTCAAGAGGCGAGATGTACAGGAAGCAAAACTGAAACTAAAACTTAGTTTTCCTTCTTAAAACAGATTATGACTGATGTCCTGCTTAATTTATTTAAGGGATTTACATCAATCTGTCAATTAGTAAGATAGAATATTTCTGTTAAGTAACCAACTAGTTTTTTTTTTCATAAACGGCAGATTATGAACAGTAAGTGAGGGATATGTGGGGAGGAAGACGAAGTAGAGGGGAGTGGTGTCAACACATCAAGACATAAAACTGATAAAGTCAGCTAATTCTTTGTGTGATGAGTGCAGTAGCGGAGTGGCAATCGGGAGAGTCGGGACTTTTCCCAGTGGGCCTGTAGTGTTTCGAGGCCGCAAGGGCCGGTCTGATAATAGTTATACATTGCAAGTTCTTAGAAACACCATCCGGCGGCCTGGTGTGCGGCTGCTGGTCAAACTATGCAGCCTCTGCTCAACCCGTACGGCGGGCCGCAGCAGCCTCTTATGTCAATACAAACACAGGCTAATCAGAAAGCACTAACGAAGTGCAGGTCACAACCATGTCTACGATTTTCAGAAATATAGGGGGATCAGTGAGCGGCCCCTCCCCAAATGGCATAGCCCTGGTCGGCCTATGACGTAAAGCCATCAAACACCTCTTTTTTTTCCTTGTCACGTTTGGAACTGATTAGGTGTAATTTACACCTAATCAGTTTAAAACTTGCACCCTCCACTCGCCTTGTCTGGAACCTGTAAGGTAGGTCAGTGTCTTTCCTTTTCTCAATTTGGCCGGCTGTGGCATAAGTTAGCTTGGCAGTCAGTTTCAATGCACTACTTCCGTTGGGCTAGTGTGGATCGTGTTGCTGTGCTGTGGGTTGTTCATTCATTCACCGGACCATCCGAACCCCACCTTGAGTTGGGAAACCTCCATTGAAGAATGTGCTTATTAAACCTATTGATGAATCATTGATTTCATGCAATTCTACTGCACTTATAAGTTCAAGACCATAGCATTGTTTTTTACTGACACAATGTGAAAGGCTCAACTGCTCTCTGAACTTAAGAAGAAACAGAATGATCTCAACATAAACATCTTGTATTTGTCTAACAGGGGCACTCTATCCAGATGGGACATCAAACAAGCTGAAGGGGGATGACTCTGTTCCTCCGGGAGGCAAATACACCTACCGCTGGGAGGTCAGACCAGAATATGCCCCCACGGATGACGATGCCAACTGCCTGACCTGGATCTACCACTCTCATTGGGAAGCCCCCAGGGACATCGCCTCAGGACTTATCGGGGCTCTGCTCACCTGCAAAAAAGGTATAAAGATATGTGACTACAAGCTATTTAATCTTACTGATTTTACATTAGAAGACATTTCTCACAATGTGTATTTATATGGTATGTTGGGTTACATCTCAGTATGCATTATTTGGATGCCAAATCAAATGTTTATGTCCCCTAATCATAGTTACAGTCACCAAGGGCTTCTTCACACCCATGCTCAAAAAGTCAATTACACCAACACTCTAGCATAAGCCCTTAATGACTACAATGAAACGTCCACGGGGAGAATTACTCCACACTCCGACCTACCATGCATCCAACAAATGCTGACATGGTGGGAAAACAAAGATTAAATCATCTTTTATCTGTTGGGAATTGGTAAGGGTACAGATTCAATTATTGGCAATTTATCAAAGATGTTTTATCAATATTAATAAAGTTATGAATATATGTATTCATAACTTTACCAAATTGACAAACAATCAAAATGGGGTACCACCCTGGATAGAGTTTAGATTCTCGGCCCAAGCCCGAGCCCGACCGGACCTCGGGTCGGGCATAATCAGAAATATTATAAAAAAATATATATATATATATATATATATATATATATATATATATATATATATATATATATATATATATATATATATATATATATATAAAAGTAACAAATGTGTACAAAAGTTAGGCTGCAGTTACAAAATGCAGCACGTGTCATGCGCGGAGTCTCCTCCTCTCGCACGCATCACCGGGAGCTTGAAGATGTAAAGAAAAAAAGAAACGGGAGAATTAACTTTGAGCAAGTGTGGAGGAAAGTCGGAGGTATGGCAGTTTAAACAAGTCGTGGGCAGTGACAACAATATGTTGTTCATCATTGTTTCTTTTTTTTTTTATGTTTCTTCATTCAGATCCACTTGCGATCCGTTCCATTCTAAACAAGCAGCGCAGTTTACATACTTTGTCCTTGTTGTATTATTCTAAACAGATTTCTGTAGTTCAAACAACTCTGAATTGTAGTTGAGAACGTCAGTTATAACGGCCCACGTATTAAAAAATTGTCGGGTTTAAATCGGGCTCGGGCTCATAATTACAGTTAATGTGTCGGGCCGGGCCGGTCTCGGACGCAACATGCTTGGGCAGGTTCGGGCTTGATTTTTTGGGCCGATCTAAGCTCTACCCTGGACTCAGGGACCAATAACTGAACTGTGGAAGCAGTCTCATAGGTGGGGTTCTCTTTGACAATACAGATCTTAATTAATTTGATTAATTTATTTCGTGTGTGTGTGTGTGTGTGTGTGTGTGTGTGTGTGTGTGTGTGTGTGTGTGTGTGTCACGTGGTTAAGATGGCGGATGAAGCACCGCCGGATGTGAGGCTTCTTTGTAGTTCAGTACAAAGACATCAAAAATGGCCAGCTGTTTAAAAATGGCGCGTTATGTGTGTTCGTTAGTGTGTAAAAGAGGAGAGAAAGCACATTTAGAGAAGGAAAAACGACACTTTGGATCTTGATTTCCGATATTGATCAAGCCTCTCGTCCACTCAGGACTTCACCCTAACTTGTCGTTATGGTAGAGCCCTGAGAAGTTGTCTGAACGAGGGGATGTTTATTATCCAGCTTTTGGTGGGATGCGTGCTCAGAGTATTTATAGCTGTCACCCGGTACAGTCCCCTGGTGCGTTCAGGTTCCTCCAGCTAATGGGAAGAATCGGAGTTCTTGAAGGTGTGAACTACACATCTGTGGTTTTTAAGACTTTTGGACATTTTGGAGTCAGGGCTCTTAGACTTTCCACCATTTCGAACCCTCTTTCACGTGGAGGTGTGAAATTTAGGATGCTACAGTCGCATGGAGGCCTCATCCTTTGTTTGAGAAGGGCTTCAGGCCTGTGGCCTCTCTACTGTGGCTTCCTTTGTTCCCGAGGCCACATGCTCCAAGGCTTTGTCCACAGGATAGTGTTCAACCACACTGCTAGGTCCCAACACTGTGCTTGAATGAATATATATATATGTATGTATGTGTGTGTGTGTGTGTGTGTGTATATATATATATATATATATATATATATATATATATATATATATATATATATATATATATATATATATATATATATATATATATATATATATATATAATTATATATATATATATAATTATATATAATTTTATTTATTTATCCATCCATCCTCCATGTTTCTCCTATGTCTCATCTTTCTCTGTGAGCGCAGGAATCTTAAAGGAGACAAACGATCCAGTCCAGGGTCAGACAGAGACAGTGTCTGTTGTAGAGTCAGTTCGAAATGATGTGGACCAGGATGTCTTCCTGATGTTCAACGTGGTGGATGAAAACGAGAGTTGGTACGTGGAGGACAACATTCAGAACTGCATTGATCCAGCTGGAGTCAACCAGGAAGACCCGGACTTTAAGGAGTCAAACCTAATGCATGGTGAGAGAGATTGTTTGGTGCTAAAATGACTGCACACGCATTAAGTTGGTTGACTTTTTGTTTTTTTACCACATCTAAAAATGTTGATCTCTATTTTCTTTCTAAGTTCTTTAATTTACTTTATGTGAGTTACTTGTCACTACAAATGACTTATTTCTAAGTATATAAAAGAAGGTTTAAAAGCTACGTTTTTTTTCTCTTTGGCCTGTCCTCTAACCCCTGTCTGTGTTTTTCTATGTGTGACAGCTATTAATGGCTACATGTTTGGTAACCTGCCCGGAATTGAGTTATGCCAGCACCGTGCAGTATCCTGGCATTTGTTTGGCATTGGTAACGAGGTGGACATTCATACTGCCTTTTTCCATGGGAATACACTGCTGGACCGTGGCCACCGCACCGACGTCCTCAGCCTGTTCCCAGCCACGTTCGCTACAGCTAAGATGGTCCCGAAAGCATCAGGAAAGTGGTTGCTGACCTGCCAGGTTAATGACCACTTACAGGGTAGGCCACCTGATCTTTACACCTCTGTGTGACCTCTGACCTCTCTGCTCTGGTTGTTCAGAGTTGCTGACAGGGGGAATGCATTTTTGTGAGGTACACCTCTGTTATTTTGTCAAAGCATGATGTTACAAGTCTTCGAACAGCAGAACAGCAGAGCACACCAGGATTTTTATGTTAAGGCTGTCCAAAGTCCTTTGAACATAGAACTGAATGAGCCATACTTGCTCAAAATATTATGAATATTGCTTACAGTTGTGAAATACCTTTCCTCTGTATCTTATCAGGCTTTCCATGATAGCTTATTTGTATCTCTGTGGTTTTCAAAGAAACATCCACAAATATTTACTGTACAAATCACACCGCTGGTACTTTAAGTCCTGTGTCTCTCAGGGTCTGGTGTGCAAAAGAAAGAGATAATGAAGTTGAAAGTGTTAACTGGAACCTGAAATATCTTCTCTTTTTTTTTTATTGGCTGAGATTAAAGCTGACCCTTTCGACTTGTCAGGTTGATTTTCAGCCATTGAGATTTCCAGATGCTCTGAAGGTCCAGTTTCACCACAAGCTTTTACATTGTACATGTGAATTGTGGGCCACATAATGTTTGTGTGTGTCTCTATTTATCTTTTTCAGCTGGAATGCAGGCCTTTTATGAAGTGAAGTCTTGCGGCAGTGAGGCCGGCTCTACAGTGATGACCGGCGTTGTGAGGAATTACTACCTGGCAGCAAAGAAAGTCCTGTGGGGCTATGGTCCCTCAGGAAGGGATCTGATTAATAATGTATCCCTCACTGAGCCTGACAGGTGGGCATACACCTTATCAAATTAGGAGTGACATACTGTTGCATCCAACCTAATAATGGCAACAGCGATGGTAGCCCAATGTAATTTAAAACTCTACTGACGTTTGTACCAAACACACAGCAAACTGGACCCACCAGTTATTAGGGGTCATGTCCATTTAGCTTGTTTTATTGCTCAGAGTTGTTGAAACCTTGACTGCTTTTGTCCAAATGTAGCCAAAGAGGACGTCATTTGTACTTAATATAGTTGTTACCAAACCTGTACAGTTATATAGACTCCTGTTGTCATGTTTCAAATGTTCCTAGGATCCTTAGATTAGCATTTTTTAACAAACTGAAAACTGAAAAAAAATGTCTTATTTTTTGTGAGGACAGAGGCTAACATGACTATATGACACAACTAGAACCAATCTATATAATAAAATCTTAAGATATCAATCAAATGTATCCAAACAAGGAATACAGAATGATCCCTGTGTTTTATAGTCAGGCGAAAATATATTAGATGGACATTTTTTTTTGCATTTAAAAAGTACAACCTCAGTAGTTTTGGAGAAGGAAGTATGCCAGCTAACTGACTCTGTATCACTATTTTATCAAGGGGTAAACTATTCTTGAAGTCTTGAAACCTCTGAACAAAGTTGCCTGTCTGTGTGTATGGACCCTGGACAGGGCTGATTATTTCTGAGGTGGTCCGGCCTGTGGTGAGGAAGTTTTGTGGTGTCTAGACTAGACGGTGTGGATAGAGATGCAGTGATTCAGTTGCTATTGTTGCGTCTTTGTTATTGTTCCCTGACCTGACACATTAAACCCCTCTGACTGGCCAGCTTTTTGCTCTGTTCCCTTTTATTGTTAGTAAAAAAATCCACACTGCTGCTCACTTACAGTATCTTGCTTTTCCTATTCTTTCTCCCACCCCTTCCTCTCATAGTGCATCAGAGGTTTATTTTGGGAGAGATGGTGGAAGGATCGGAGGTGACTACATGAAAGTGATATACGAAGAGTACACAGATAATACCTTCACCACCACAAAGCCACCAACACCTGATACTCAACACTTAGGAATATTAGGTCAGGACTACCTTTTTTGCAAAGTTCCAGATTTGGCAAAAATGTCCCTCTTTTGTATCTTATTTACTGGTACACTGGTGTCTTGTCTTATACTTATGTTCTCTCAACACCTCTTGTCTGGTTACAATGTTCTCCTGTATTTGTCCAGGTCCAGTCCTGAGGGCAGAGGAGGGAGACACTCTCAGAGTGACATTCATGAATAAAGCTGATAGAAACTACAGCATCCAGCCTCATGGCCTGAACTATGATAAACACTTCCAAGGAAGCAGCTATGAAGATGGTGAGGAAGTAGACAGTTGCATTGCCACAGATAGTAGCTGCACAGCCAAGAAAAACTTCAATAGTTATGACATCTTTAAAATTGATTGATTTGAGTGGTAATAAGGGGAGATAATTTATTAAACTGTGTTATATAAACAGGAGCTATAGCTGATGGTTAACAGTTCAGATTGACAGAGGCATACATTTGCATGAATATTGCTTCAAGACTGAAAACAACATCCCTCTCTGAGCCTCTGGGGTTGGCTAGACTAATGAATTAGATAATTTGAAAAAAAGATCCAAAGCACAAATGCTAATTGGTCACTGAAAAACATTTTAGATAGATGGGTATAGGTATTTATCGTCCCGTGGGGGAAATTGGTTTTCACAGTCTGTTACATACACATGGCAATATGCACGGAAAAATATATCAACAGATAACATAAAGACAAGTTTGTGAACACAGAAACAAGCACATTTACAATAATGACAACAGATTTATACAAGGTCAGTGAGATGGTTTGTTTAGCAGTATTATGGCATAAGGGACAAAACTTCTGCCAAAGTGAGTCCTTCAGCGTTGTAAAGTGTGGATAATATTTTCTTTTCTGTATGAATTCATGCTAAAAGGTTTAGCATGAAGGGGTGAAAATATCTGCACACCTTCAAAAAAAATACTTAATCACTCAGCAGCTAAAAAAAAAATCTAATTCATGGACTGTGTTGCAATGCAATTGTGTTTGATGTGTCATAGGCATAGAGTTTGACTGCAAAAGCCTATTTCAAACAAAAAGTTTTATGTGTGCAAAACTGTAGGCGTTGACAAGCCAGGCTCTCACGTTGGTCCAGGAGAGAAGTTCACCTATACCTGGCAGGTGACAGAAGGTCCATCTTCATCTGATACTGCCTGTATCCCCTATTTATACTACTCCGCCACTGATCCCGCCAAGGACACTAACTCTGGGTTAGTGGGACCTCTGCTCGTGTGCAAGAAGGGAACGCTGGGAGAGAACGGAACCCAGGTGCTGCTTTATTATCCATTCACACACACTTTCTCTCACAGATAAATGCAGGAAATTCTCTCATTTAGGACACTTTAACCAGTAAATGTTTGTTTTACCCTTGCTAAATTACTTTATTAAATCATTGATACATTTTCTTCTGGTCGGTTAATCGAACAATGGTCTCAGCATTATTGGGAATTGATAAGATTAAATTATCGTTGTCAGGAAAATGGGCCATTGCAGGAAAGATGAGAACAAAACACACTGTGCTGAATACAATATAGCAAGTTAATTGTAACAACAAAACAGTTACATATTTGATAGGCAAGCTTTGGCATTTGCATTTAAAACAGTGTAATACATTTTTTACAACAGTTTTTATCCTGTTAACTGCAACTGCAAGGTACTGTGTGTGCATTGTTTTACAGAAGGGTCTGGATAAGGAGTTCTTCCTTCTGTTTTCTGTCATGGATGAAAACATGAGCTGGTATTTGGAGGAGAATATTGAGAAGTTCAGCAGCAACGAGACAGATCTAGAGAGCAATTTGATGCACGGTATCAATCATCATTGTGTAGTTCTACCTTACTGAGTGTGTTTAAATATTATTTGATAGATACTGATAGGAGCCCACATACCATCAGTATCATATTTTGAGGGCCATTTGTGGTATTTCTTTAGTATTTTCTTCTTCTCTCTCTGTAAATCTTTCCTTTCATTTCAGCTGTAAACGGACGCATGTATGGGAACCTTCAGGGAGTGGAGATGTGTGCCGGGGACAAAGTTATGTGGTACACCTTTGGGCTAGGTACAGAGGTGGACATCCATGGTATTTATTTCGAGGGGAACACCTTCAAGACGCAGAGCACAACACGTGACACTCTTAGCCTGTTCCCTCACACCACTGCTACTGTCTTCATGGAGCCAAACACTCCTGGTTAGTCATATCACACACACACACACACACACACACACACACACACACACACACACACACACACACACACACACACACACACACACACACAGCGCTGCCACTTGAAAACCACATCCCTTTCCTCGCACACATTGTCAGCATTCATCCATCTTCAGATTTTGTTTGAAAGACATGTTTGTTCTTTACAAGCATGCTTAGATAACCTTGTGTGAATGCTTTCCTGTGACATGTACACTGATCCCAACACTTGACAACAGGAAACATCAATAACTATAATACAAACAGGAAATGTCAAAACGATCTACAGTATTGTGGGATTCAAGTCATTCAAATGTAGATCAGAAACAGTCAGATGTATCCTCTATACCACATCCTGTTATGTTAAACTGTATTTACATTATTTCTCTTGAACGTGACAGTAAAGTATGAGGTCAGTGATTTTTTTTAAACTGACATTTTAGAAATTTATAAACCATACCTACGTGCATCTAATTAAAAACTTGGGTGGGAGGAACCCCTTGGACATATCTCATGTCAGGATACTGTCTGCACCTAGGGTAAAGCCACAAACATATCAAGTCACGTGTCCAAATCCGTAACCTCTTTTTATTTCCCTTGTCAGGTGTGTATGAGATAAGCTGCAGAGTAACAGACCACTACTCAGCTGGCATGAGGCAGCAGTACAGAGTGAACCTGTGCCCACAACACAAATTGAAGCCCACTAACACAGAACGGCCAACCAAGATTGTGCAGTATTTTATTAGTGCTGAAGAAATAGAGTGGGACTTCTCACCTGAGAGAGACTGGGAGCTGGAGAAACACCACACCACATTAGAGGACAGGTGTGTGAGCAAGATAATTGTAGGATGATGTCTTTCAGTGTTGGAGCCTGTGATTAGTGGCATAACTTATTACTGTTTGTTAATGGAAGCAAATTGATATATGTCTCCCAGTCCAGGTAATATATTTGTTGGGAAAGGAAAAAACAGAATTGGCTCGCGCTATAAGAAAGTGGTGTATAGAGAATACACCAATGACCACTTCAGAGTTCAGAAGAAACGACAGCCCAACCAACAACACTTGGAAATTATAGGTAAGCTTAGCTGCTCTTTATGCCGTTTATTTTTTACCAAGAAGCGACCGAAGAAGACACAGGTTTTCTTTTCTCCTGCAGGTCCAATAATCAAAGCAGAGGTAGGAGAGCAGATTGTGATCACATTCAAGAACAAAGCCAGCCGGCCATACTCAATTAGCGCACATGGAGTGAGGGCCAGCGGCGCACACATTCCTGTCAAACCTGGTGAGAATCAAATTTGAAAAAAAAATCCTAAATTGTATGCTGTTGCATTCTAACAAAAGGATCGAGCTACGAAATACTGGCCTTTTCTCCGAAGTAGTGGGATTGATATGCGTTTGTTTTCTGTTCTCTTGCCTCAAGGCCACATTATGGAGATGACGTGGGATGTTCTTGAAAGCTCTGGTCCAGGGGTCTCAGATCCTAACTGCATCTCTTACGCCTACTATTCCAATGTTGACTTCATTAAGGTGCATATTCCCTGTATACATAACAGTCACATGGACGCACATGAATCACAGTGTTTAGGATGAGTTGATGTGTAGATGTTTGTGACATGCTTGTGTTCATTTCTTTATGTTCAGGATCTGTACAGTGGTCTTCTGGGGCCTCTGGTGATATGCAGGCCCGGGACCCTGCAGCACGGCGAGGGGCCCGACAGACAGAGGAGTGACGTGGAAAAGGAGTTTGCTCTGCTCTTTATGGTGCATGATGAAAACCAGTCCTGGTACTTGGACGACAACATCAGAACGTATCTTGGCGTCGACCCGCATTCCTTCATTCCAGATGAAGGCTTTAAGGAGAGTAACTTAATGCACGGTAAGAGATAAGAAGAGAGTGGAGCGTGAGGCATAGAGAGTAAAACTATCTTATTCATGAAAAAATGTAAGTCTTCTGAGATTTATTGATCCTCGAGAGAAAAGTGGTGTCATCCCATCAGGAAAAGCATTGGGATGGGATTGAACATAAAAATGGAAGATAGTAATGTATGCAGAATACAGTGTAGAACTGACAATAAAACCATTGATACTTTTATACTTTAATTTCATTGTCCACAAGGGGAAATATAGAACACACACAGACTCAAATGTAGGATAAGTCAAATATAACAAAATGCATGAAACATATGATAAAAAAACAGTGCTAACAATAAAAAGGTGATTAAATCCACCATGCAAACTCACATAAAATTATACTGTTCCTCCTCATTTCACAGAAATGGAAATAATAAATAAAAGGTTAACTAAAATACCCGTAAATCCAAAATTACAATTGGCCTTTGATACGTGACTTAAAGACCCTGTACCTTTTTTTTTTTTTTTTTTTTTTTTATTTTTTTTTTTACGTTGTCATCAGAAGAAGTCCCACTGGTGTCTGCGTGCTTCTATCTGATTCTATGTATGATTGTTTTAGTGTGTGGTCATTTCTATGTGTGAATTTGTCTATTGAAGGGATCAATGGTAAACTGTACGGTAACCTCCATGGACTGGTGATGATGCAAGGCCAGAAAGTTGACTGGTATCTACTGGGCATGGGCAGCGAAGTGGACATGCACACTGTTCATTTCCATGCTGAAACTTTTACCTACAAGGTAAGTCTCACCATCACAACCAAGGCTTATTATTATCATTCATAATTAAAACAGTACCAGGCAAATTATTTATGTACAAATAATACAGACCTTACAAATTCCCCATTCTTACATATTCACACAGTGTACTGTAGAACTGGTCTGTTTGAATTGAATCAAATAACGAAATTCAAATCGGGTGTTGTCCTTGGCATGAAAACTTCAACAATGCCTGCACAGAACGTTTCGCTGCTCAGTTTATGTACTTTGTGCTTATTTTCCCCTCTGTTGTATTGTGTGTGCTCTGTGTGTGTATCAGACGGACCTTGTGCACCGTGCAGATGTCTTTGATCTTTTCCCCGGGACTTTCCAGACTGTGGAGATGGTTGCCGGGAACCCAGGGACTTGGTTGCTCCACTGTCATGTGAATGACCACATTCATGCTGGCATGGAGACCACTTTCACCATCCAAGGTGTGTATGCATATGTTGTGTTCGTGCATGTCAATGATATGTGTGTCTGTCTCACACATGCATGTGCGTTAACATAATTTCAGTATGTACATATGAATATGAACATCTATTTGTCTGACATCCCACTTTTATTTATGTTCTGTTCCTAATATATATATATGTTGTCTGTATAATATATATTGTTTGTATATCTGGAGTTTGTAACAATAATAATTTCCACCTGGGATTATTAAAGTAAAAAGAAAAATAACAAGATGTCCATGGTTGTAAAATATTTTATCATTTACTTATAATGTCCCTCCCCTCCTGTCTTTAACTCTTCTTTTTCTCTCACTTTGTTGTCTTTCCAGCTGCAGCACCAGGAACTCCATAAAGACGCTGCTGCTCTCGCTGGCACTTGGTCTTATGGCTGTAGGTGGACTGCACTAATGAAGGGACTGGGGTGTGTGTAACCATAACTGTGGTTATTAATGCACTTGAAAAAATTCAGGGACAGAATCAGTGTTTCATGTATTTTCGACATTATGTAGTAAAAACCAAGAAATGATCAGACACAATATATCAAGGGCTGTACAATCACGTATAAAGAGTTTTTTTTTTTATTTATTAGGACTAAAAGAAGAATTGTATATATGTGGATTATTTCTATTTTCAGTCATGTGTTTAAAGTTTTGCAAATCATTGCTTTACCAAACATTTGATTCCATTTATGAAAGTGCAATAAATACATTTATTCAACTGTGCTGTTGTACTATTTTTCTTTCATGTGCTAGC
Source organism: Sander lucioperca (assembly GCF_008315115.2). Taxonomy (NCBI): domain Eukaryota; kingdom Metazoa; phylum Chordata; class Actinopteri; order Perciformes; family Percidae; genus Sander; species Sander lucioperca. The sequence continues at coordinate 14,176,848 of NC_050185.1, read as the reverse complement.
ATCACTTACAACCACAAGGTGGCGTTTACATCTCAGACAACTAAATCCTGTCTTGAAAATCTGTGACATCCTATATGATTTAAAATATCAGAATATCACGAAATGTTTTTGATCTGGCGCAGGAAGTAAACACTGATCTAGTGGTGAGTTGTTTTTGATGTGTGTGTTTTGCAATGAGTCTGTCAATAAGAGGGTAGACACCATTGCTAACAGTCCATCAGATAGGCTAATGTTGATACTCAAACAGACGGATTGATTGGTTAATCTAAGATTGATAGCTCATGCCCCATCATCATGAATGGTTTAACAAACTGCAGATTAAATGCAAATTAAAATTTCAAACCTTTAATCTAAGATATTGATCACTGTAACAGCACAAATTACCAGTGTTTTTAGGGTCACTGTTTGTCAATCAGTGACTGATTTGCATATTTATGGAAGTTTCAGCATAGTGCACTGTAAGTGGGCAACCTGGAAAACAAGTTATGACTAATGATATAACCCCCCACTTTCAAACATATTTACTTCATCATCAGAAAGAGCTCCTATTGCGTTATGTAGCCCTACAGCCATCGTTAGCAGGCACATTATTGGTCATGCAAATTTGTCATCACGTCAATGCAGCAACAAGGATTCAATCTGTGCAAGATGTTGAGAAATGACTGCAGCATGTTTAAATAATAATGTGTCACATCACTAACCATAAATGACCTAATTCAATCGTTTATGGACGCATTGTGGTAAATCAGCCAACGGCTTCCTTCAGGGTTTGTGTACAGACTTTAACCTCCTATCCCGGTAAACACCGGATTCAACACAGTAAACATGAGTAAACACTTTACGCAACAACTGAAACAGGGGAGTCGCCTCTCCAGTCTGACTCCTGCACTCTATCAATACCAGCTATTGATCCAGACACCTGTTGATAGCTGCTATGCATCCTTATCTGCAGAAATCCATTATGTTTTTCAACCAGACTTTGTTTGACTTGATTAATCCTTTCGGACCTCCCATTGCACAATGCTTTTGATGAAATCAAAGCATTGTCATTCTTACATAGCTAATACAGAATTGCAGCTGTATCATTAAAGCACTTTTAAGGAAAATAGTACCTATGTCTAGAAACTGGCTCCGCTATTATTATTATTATTATTATTATTATTATAGAAATATAAAAGCCTCTAGACAAGGTTGTTGAGTGCTGGTTGGCCGAGGTGCAGACATCAGACAGGCAATGGTCGATAGGGGACACCATGTGAAGACCGCCTGAGTAGGCTATATAAACGTGGCTTTTCACAGATAACTGCTCATTTGCTTGAAGCTGGATGGTGCTGCTTACAGCCTGGACAGGTAAGGAAGTTTGTCATTTGCCTGGACATGTTATATCTGGAATTTACCTTTTAACCTATTGCATTGTAGAGAACTGTAATTCAATTACTTTACAACAGATGTACAGAAAACAAGCCAACTCTGATTGGTCTCTTTCTTATCTGTTTTTGATGAGATCTACAGCCAACTCTGCAACTATATCTTACTGGTAGAGTAGATTGTGTGAGTGCATGTACAGTACACTATGTAGTATTGTATGTATTGTACGTGCTGTGTGTGTGTGTGTGTGCGTGTGTGTGTGTGTGTGTGTGTGTGTGTGTGTGTGTGGAGGGGGAAAAGAGAGAGAGGGGGGGGTTGGCTGTGGGACCTGATTCGTTTATTGTTTGCCTGGCAGCTCCTTTATGTTTGGATGCTCCACAGTAATTGCAGATGAAAGTTGCGGTTGGACGGGCCTGAGAGGACATTTTTTGGGGTTGTGTGTAAAGAGAGAGGGGCCATGGGGTGTGGGAGCAGTGAGACAGCCCCATTTTTTCTGTCCAGTTTGAACCAGTTTTTCCACCAAACAGTAAAATCTCTGTAATGTCACGATGGATGCTTCTTCTTATTATTATTATTATCATTATTAGTGCCTATAATGTGATGTAAGGTCTTTGCCCCTACAGTAGAGTGATGCAAGGATCTGTGTACTAGAAGAAAGAGAGTTAGTAATTTGCTGTTCATTGTTACTACTAGTTAGTTCTTAAGAGCAACTGCCATTACCTCTCATCTGTGTTAAATGAAAAGGGAGACTTTCAATTAAATAAAAAGTTATGAAACAAAAGTGCGTGTGTTCAGATATCACAGGTCCATTTTCTCTTTATGTCCTACACTGCAACCATTTATCTGCAGTTAGGTTTAGAGATAAGTGCTTTTAGCTTGTGATCTTAAAAAACTGACCCTTCCTTTCCTAAGTAACTACAGTGATAGGCTAACTATAAAACCTCCCCCTTCCTCTTGTGGCTCTCTCTTCACAGATAAGTGATCAGTGATCCTTCAACCTGAGCGTCAGTCAGGGAGGCTCTGTGCGCTTTTCTTTCCTCTTCATTGGTCTCTCTTTTGTTCTCTCTCTCTCTACCCTCTACATTTCTCTCCTCTGGTTCTTTGCCCCTCTCTGCCTGTAATTTCTCTCCCTCAACCATGCCTCCGACCCTGGCCACAGCGTTCGCTAGGCGCTGGTGGATGGCAGTGACTTCCATCATTGAAAATCTGCTGTTCTCTGCCGTGCTTTTGGGATGGGGATCGCTCCTCATCATGCTCAAGTCAGAAGGCTTCTACTCTTACCTTTGCAACGAGGAGGGTGAGTCACCACTGTACTTTCTGTCACTGTCTCATTACTTATCTGTCATTTGTTTCATTATACTTTCCACAACTTTTATGAGGTTATAGAGCAGAACTCTTTCTCCTTGAAATGCAGTACAATATATAATAATAATACTGTTAAAATAAGGATTAGTGATAAAAGGTGCACTGACAGTCAGTCTGTGGACACTAGAGGTCGGGCAAAGGGGGGTGCAAGGTTTTAATCAAGACATGTAACTTAACACTGCTGCCTTTTTGCCTCTTCCTTTCTTTAGGAAGAAAAAGTGTTTTCTCTGAGGGGGGCATGGACTGTTTTTAAGGGACTCAGGAGATTAAACATGATCAGTTAAATTAAAGTGAGAGCATGGTTGCAGGCTGACAAAGTGGTCCAAAGTTAAAGAGTAAGAGACTCCAGTGTCTCATAAACTCCAGTATAGCATTGCCCCTTCGAGAGCTTTAACTCTAAGCAACTCCAAATTGAAGACACAGCAGAAGACTGATTGAGAGGGATCTGATTAACCAATGACGGACTGAATCAGCTGTCCTTTTCCCTCACCCCTTCATCTTCTCTTTTTCTCCCCTACCCTCACCTTGAGCAAAGTCAGTCAGGTGCTTTGTGTTTTTAAGTACAAAGGTGGAATTGATTCACACAATGGGCCCTGTCAGGTTATTATAGAAGAGAGTAAGCACAAGGGAATGTGAGAAAGGAATCAGGCCACACTTATCCTTTGGACCTTATGTGCACTGTGTCTTCCCCCATGTCCTGGCTGTGGGGAACCCTGCTAATCCCACAGAAACTTAAATATTGGTTGGATTCTGTTTTTCTCTCTCACTAGTAGCCACAATATCTCCTAGGGAGTTTACACAATTGAGTTATCTGACCTGTGATTTGAAGAAGGATGTTTTTCCAATTTCTAGTGGTTGGCACTGTCTTTCTATCAATCTTCATTTGCAAGTGATGCAACTTTGTCTTGTTTTATCTTTAGGCTTATTTAGCATCACTAGTAGCCTAATTTAATTAATCAAGGCTAATTCCAGTCACGTTTATAGGATCGTAAAAATGTTTGTGTGTCGGCACAGACGCAGACTCGCCACTGAGGTAACAATTGACCATCCACGACTATAGGTTACTTCCTGGAGTGCTGCCAAAGCTGTCTTATCTTGTTCTAATAATATAAGAGGGAGAGGACAGCAGAACCAGCTCAGCTCTTTTCAGGCATGTGACATGTCATAGAGGGACAGATTTTATGGCTGGTAATATGGAAGTTGAAAGTCCACTGATAAAAGGACAGGGAGAGAGAAGCCGACTGATAGAAAAGTGATGAACGGTAGAAATCAGACCACTGGTGGGGTTGACAGTAAAAAAAGATGACGATGATGCAGCGTAGATTAGGCTTTTGTGCACATGCAGCAGTGATATTTGAGGAATGGTTAAAGCTTGATTTTATGTGGTTAAGTCAGCGGGTCATCATGAAGGGGAAACCAAGGCCTTCACAAGCTGTTAATTTTGCAGCATCCTGCCCAATCAAATCTTCTTGGAACTCATGCAACTAAGCTTTCCTGAAGTACACTTTGGCACTTTGCTATGAAGAACATCATGGTGTCACAAAGGGATTCCATGCACATACTTGCCTCACGTGACTACAAAGACAACGAGTGGCTGATACCATAGAGGTGTAAGGGCGTGTAATCCAGAAAACATCCGCCCACATGAATAATAAATTCCCAAACTGCTGCTTCCCTTCCTCCCTTACATGGACTTCTCAGGACTTTTGTACCTTTTCACATTATCTATGTGAAGGTTCTGATAATAATGTGAAGTTTATTGCCAGTTCCATCTTATCACTTTTTAGCTTTGGCATTCCAACTCACTAATAAAATCCGAATAGCATCTCAGTTGAGGCAAGTAGGTACATTTTTATCTTTCTGTGGGTCTAAACTGTGCATGTTTTGCTTCTGCCCCCAATATGATGTTATACATAGGTTTCTAGTTATACTTATGCCAGGTTCTGTGGCAAAAGCCATGGCTCCCTATACATTCAACCATGTACAGGATAGCACAGCTGAACTCAACCTTACACAGTCATATGATTATTCACACCACTCAACTTTATGGACAATGTGTTTGTGTATCAGTAAGACTAAATAAGACTTGCCTGACTGCCATGTCTTGGCCTCTTTCAGAGTCTGTCAGACTCCAAAAAGTATCTAACATCCCATCTTCTACCTACTTTCATCATGTTCTTCAGGCAACAGTTCCAGCTACAATCTGTCCCAACTCCTGGCAACGCCAAAACCCGATGACTATGCAGACTACTATGAAAATGAGGGTGGCATGGTTGGTCTGGGAGACGGAGTGGAGATGAAGCCCCTGATTCCTATGGATGGGTCCCTGAGGATGAACGGCTGGCTGATTTGTAAAGAACAGGATGAGATGCTGAACCTGGCGTTTACAGTGGGCTCCTTCCTGCTCTCGGCCATCACCCTGCCACTGGGGATCGTCATGGATAAATATGGGCCTCGCAAGCTACGACTGCTGGGAAGGTAAGCAAAGGAGAGAAAAAATCATCCAGACTAACTATGTGATGTTATTTATTTTCAATTCTGTGAACAAAATTCTATTCACATTCAATTGTTTTGGAAATATGTACAGGTAAAATCCCTTAAGAACCCAGACAAAAATGGCAGAGATAAGCTGCAACTTAAATAGTCATCATCATTTATTTTCAGCACGTGTTTTGGATTGTCCTGTCTACTCATTGCTTATGGAGCCTACAATCCAAATGGTAAGCCCGAAGAGTGCTTATGTTTCCTTTTTTGCATTGTATTTGAAGACAATAATCATTAGTCGTTGTTGTAGTGGTTGTTGTCTTGAGCTAACCTCTGTGTCATTTGCAGAACTCTCTGTCCTTATCTTCATTGCCCTGACTTTCAATGGCTTTGGGGGCATGTGCATGACCTTCACCTCTCTCACAGTAAGTGTGTGCATGGTTGTGTGTGCTTTGTAATCCTCCTGCTGCAGAGGTTTTGCACCTGCCGCATAATATTTGTCTATATGTATATTATTTTCTGTCTTTACAGGTCTTTGTCTCGCTGTTACTGCTCTGTTATAATAGTTTGCTGGCTTCTCGCCTGCTTACTCTCTCCCTCCCATCTTGTTTGGCATTCTGGTTGTTGTTTTTTTGGCTTCTTACACTGCACTCAGTGTTCCTAGCAGAAGGAAGGTGGGGGTTTATTAAGGTGGGGGAGAGAGAAAGGGAGTGACTCGATGGCTCATTATCACTTTCCACTGCATCTATAATTGTGCTTTAGCAAGAACATCATAGCAACTGTTTGAGCGTGTGAGCTGCTCATTTCCCTGTCTTTCTTGTTTAAACACAAACACATGCACTCACTGTAATGTACATGCACAGAAAGACACTCATCACAAATTAATATTTGCAAACTAATGTACTCAAGCACAACTATGTAGGAAGACAGTGTCACTGAGGCTGCAAAGTAGAGCCACAGCTCAAATTTGTAAAAAGGAAGAATAACAATCAGAAACATAATCATCAGAATCTCCCATTCTGGGTGGTCAGGTAATTTATCAGATTTCTTGCAGCCTCTTTTGGAGCCACAAAATGCTTTATACAACTTTTGTTTTACATATGCAGTAGTACTCCCCAAGATCTGTAAACAGACTTTCGATGTGTAAAATCAGCAACTTTGCCCTTTAAAATTGAGCCACAGAGCCAAAGATATACACGGACAGAGCAACAACTGATGCTCTTTAGGATTCACAGTCTCAACCTCTCATCATTCCTTTGCATTCTTACTGCTGTTCTTGATTCCCCCCCCCCCCCCCGTCATCAGTTCAGCTTTACGGCGACTCACACAGGAGTCCAGGGCTGTACCATGGTGATGCTGTTCACCAGAGAGGGGCTCTATTCCAGTAAATCTCCCAGTAAATGCCCCTTTTCTATACCACCACAGGCTGTTACTGTGATGTACATCTCCTTCGTGGTATTTGTTGCATCTACCTAAATTTCTCATTAGTTGCTCCTGGCCTGAATGTCAGTGATATAGTAAAACTGTAATTTATAGCTTTGTTTGCTCTTTGGTAATAGAGGCCCCCAGAGTTGCATAAAACCAAAATTTCCACTTACACTACCTTTCACTCCATCTCCTTCACATCCTGATATACTATACTTGAAAGCCTCATTGTTGGGTTAATCATTAGACTCTACGCTGCTCCTTGACTCCTTGAACATGACTGCACCTCAGACCTACAGGCATTCATTCTCAGCTGAGAGGTCTAACATTCAGCGGCCACCACTGGCTCCTTGCCAAATGCAGTTGTCAGGTCACCTTTCCCATTTAGGTTTGTCCAGCAGCTGCAAATGTATCTCTAATGTTTAAAAAATCTATTAGAACAGTTGTCTAAGTTGTCCTGGTGATATTGCTGGGAGATACTGGGTGCTTCAATATGCATACTTTCTCAATTAAGTACAAAGACAAACACATGCCTCTTCCTCAGCTTCCCCAGTCTTATGTAATTGGATGTGCTTGTTGTTGTTCAGTCTCTTGAAAACAGAGTAGCTTGTGAATGCCTTTGTATTTGGATGTTTTGCCACCCACTGTCTCCTGTTTTCCCTCCCAGCTCTCTTTTCTCTGTCCTTAAACAGGAGTAAAGCATGTAAAAGGCCAGAGAAAATGTCACCTCACCTCAGTCACCTCGTCTCTGCAGCCCTGCGTTTGTGTTGTGTGTTGGACAGCTGTGTGTCTGTTATGTGATGCTGTTTTATATTGCTTTTATCGGTGTTCAACACACTTTTTTGTGTCTTATTTTCTCTGATGTCTGCCTGCAAATTGGTTCCCAGTGTCCACTCTGACCCCGGTGTCAGTAGGCACCATCCTTATGGTGTCCCCAATCTGTCTTAGAGCAGCTACACTGTAACCTTTGTAGTTATATACACAATGGAATATATCATTACATATGTATAAATCATATTTCAAATTGCTTGCAAGTTTGTGCAATAGCTTGATTCTAGATTACAATAAGGACTTATAATGTCTCTTTTCTACTCTCTTTCTCTTTCCCTCTAGCTCCCTAACATGTTTGGAGACCTCCGTTCCACCTTCATCGCCCTGATGATTGGCTCCTATGCCTCCTCTGCTGTCACCTTCCCTGGTGTCAAGGTAACAAACACTGAATCACCCTGCCACACACCTGCACCGACACTGATGTAAACTGTTTTTTTCACCTCTCCCCCTATAAATCTTTTGTTTTTTGTCATTTCATACTGCTTTCCAAGAACTGTTTGCGAAATTCTTATATTTTACATAAACTGACATAACTCTTAAACGCACTGTGCAACCACATTTAGCTTCTACCAGTGCATTCTGATTTCAGGTGTTTCCTCTGTTTTTTTGTATTTATTCGTCATGTTCTGATGTGCACAGGTGATCTATGACCTTAACATATCTTTCATCACTATCCTGGTGGTGTGGGCTGCCTGTGCTGGACTGGTCTTCTTAAACTGCTTCTTCAACTGGCCACTGGAGCCGTTCCCAGGACCAGACGACATGGACTACAGGTGAGCACACACACACACACACACACACACACACACACACACACACACACACACACACACACACACACACACACACACACACACACACAATGTAACACAGATACAATTCACGGTAAAAATCCCACATTTACAAATATATGCTCACTTATACTGTATGTAGGTGCAGTATGGTGTTATTCCAAATGTCACAGTATGCACTGCATTGCACTACACAGTGATATGTGTTTTAGAAACAAAACTGGACTAATAAAGTAATAGAAGTCTCTATTATGTTTCAAAGTATATGGAGTACTCAACATCAATGTCACTGTTTGACGAATAATTATGTAATAGCCTATGTGTAAAAATGTGCGGTGTAATCCGCCAGGTTAAAGTCTATCTGCTGATGATCACACTTGCACTCATCACCGTAGTAAATCCTGTTGTTAATTAGAATGCCTTGCTTGTTCAGCGAAAAACTTTTCCATTAGACTGATTCAAGACAAATAGGATATGGATGTTTCCTGTGTGTCACCATTTTCTGTTTATGATATTTTAACACTTTTCTCTTTCACTATGACCCCCTCCCTTGTCACTTAACTTCCATCTGTCCTTCCTCACCCGCTGTCCTCTACTCCCATTCTTTTTTTCTCCCTTTCATCCCTCTCTCCTCTTCTACTTTCTCAGTGTAAAGATCAAGTTCAGCTGGCTGGGCTTTGACCATAAAATCACAGGAAAGCAGTTCTACCAACAAGTGACCACAGTAGGCCGTCGTCTCAGTGTGGGCAACAACCTCAAGCAGATGGAGCTGGCCACTAATGACGGAAACAAGTTCTGCCTGTCCACAATGGACCTGGAAATGGAATGCAAGCCAAACGACGAGTGTAAGAGTCCAGAATTCAGCCAACTCCTTGCCCCCCCCCCCCCCCCCCATTGTTATGCTTCTCACTCTAATGCGTGTTGTTTACCTCTGTTTTGTCCCCTGCAGCCCAGTCATTCTTCAAAACCATCATCAGCCCGATCTTCATGCTCAGTCTGTTGACCATGTCTATCACTCAGCTCCGTCTCTTGTTCTACATGGGAGCCATGAACAGCGTCCTGGAGTCACTCAGTGATGGAGACCTCAACACAGGTCTGTGGTTCTGCATTTTTTCTAGTAACTTTCTGTCTCTCTGTGTGTAGACAAACATGAGCACTTGTTGATTTTGTTTTCTTTACTATGAATCAAGTTTCTGTGTCTTATACTGTATAACTGTGATTCATGGCTTCAAAGCCGCTGGATTTATGTGGTTTTTATTTAAATTTCAGTGGAGAGAATGGAAGTCGGTAAGAGCTTATAGTTGTATCAGTAGATTACTGAAGCATTAGGCTGTTAACTCTCAAGATGACTACAATTAGAATTTAACCTCTAGTTTTGTGTGGGTTTACCATCGCAATACTGTACTAAATCCACTACCACTACTCTCTGGCTTTTGTCATAGCTAGTGCTATTATTTCATTTGACCTTGCCTGTTGTCCATGTCCATAACCTGGACAATGTCCATGTCCTTCAGCTGTCATTCAGCTTTAATCTGAAACCACCAGGTACCATTTTCTTGTACTCATTAACTAACTTTGCACTTCAGCACCAGCAAAGAGCTTACGTCATATGATATGAGCAGTTTCACATGACTCACTACTCATTTATCATTAGTCCCCTGACCATAAAGCCCCTCATAATGGCATCAAATTGACTTTTGAACAGTTGCTTTCTCCGTATCCACTGTTGTTTCGATATGGCTCTATGATGGTACAGTTAATTATTAATCCTAATAATGAACTGTACCGTCAGAGTCATTAACCAGGTAGAAACCCTTCATCTCTGTCTTATTTTTATCCTTTAACCTCCCCTTTCTTATTTTTTTCTCAATGTCTAATATTCATTGGAATCTCTCTTTTTTTACAACCTTTTTGTCCTCAACGCCTCACTCAGTGAGTCTGTACTCCTCCATCTTCGGCATGCTGCAGCTGCTTTGCCTGATGACTACTCCTGTGATTGGTCAGATCATGGACTGGAAGCTGAAGGACTGTGATGACGGAGAGGAGGAAAAGGAGCCCTGCAGCAAGTGAGTCAACGTGTTCTTTTTAGACTGCCTTAACTCCTTCCCATTTATAGGTTCAGACATTACTGTAATGTTTATTTGCCAGTGTGACGAATAGAACCAAGAAATTAACCTTTATTGTGAAATAGAGTTTAGAGTGCAATATCAGTGCCTGTGTAATCTGATCTCTCTTTCTTTTTTCTGATTTTGACTGCTAGGGGGGAGATAAAGAAAAAGCGCAGAGATAAAAAGACCCAGAAGGTGACCAATGCCTTGCGAGCGTTCGTCCTCACAAACCTCCTTTTAGTGGGATTTGGGATCACCTGTCTAGTGCCCAATCTCCCCGTGCAGGTGGGTGGTCCACTTCAGTTGTCAGAGATACACACAGGCCTTCAAAGTGCTTCAGAGAGACAACAGACTTGCTAGCATGTCATTTTATAACCTTATTTAAACATTTGTAATGTTAGCTTAGCATAGACTGGGTAAAGATTACAAACATATACAAAAATAAATGTTAGTTAGTGAGCCTTACAGGGTCTGGTAGGTCGATTTACCTTTGAACAGAGCCAGGTTAGCTGTTTCCCCCTGTTTTCAGTCTTTATGCTAAGCTAAGGCTAACTGTTAAATGTTAAATTATGCTTTAGGACCCTCATAAACCAACTGACTGAATGACCAAAATGATTATGACTATTGATCTCTTTTACTTTCATTTTTCCTCAGATTGTGTCATTTGTCTTACACACTGTGGTGAGAGGATTCATTCACTCTGCTGTTGGCGGCCTATATGCTGCTGTGTAAGTCACAGTGTGTCTCTCTAACCTCTCAGACACAGACACACACACACACACACACACACACACACACACACACACACACACACACACACACACACACACACACACACACACACACACCATCACCATCATCATAACCTTTGTCTTCTGTATGTGGATGATCAAACTGAAAACTAAATTTACCGTGTCCGTCTCTGCAGGTATCCCTCCTCCCAGTTTGGCAGTCTAACAGGCATGCAGTCTCTGGTCAGTGCTGTGTTTGCTCTGCTGCAGCAACCCCTGTTTCTGGCTATGATGGGACCCCTACAGGGAGACCCATTCTGGGTATGAATGCACACACACACACACACACACACACACACACACACACACACACATACACACACACACACACACACACACACACACACACACACACACACACACACACACACACACTGAACAACTTTCACAAATTAAACCTTCAGGCATGGCTAATTCTGGTGTTGTCCCCCAGGTTAATATTGGACTCTTAGCTCTCAGTATGCTGGGCTTCTTGTTGCCTCTCTATCTAATCTGCTACAGACGGACGCTCTACAGACAGCAACAGCAGAGGGAGGACAACGCTAAGATCTATTTCAAAATCAATTGCTCCGACATTCCTGAGGCCTATGTCTAAAGAAACGTAAATGAAGAGAAATGGATAGCAGAGGATGAAGAAAGATTTTTTTTTACTGTGAAACATTGCAATCCAGTAATACGTGCGTGCATACATAGGCATGCAAAAGAACAACTGAAATCTTAACTATTTAGAATATCACATTTAAACTCTGTAATTGGTACACACACAAACTGCCACATCCATTTTCCAAAATCCCACCAAGATAAACAGCTGATGCTGCCGTTGTCACAGAAAGGAATCAGTTTGACAGTCGCTGAGGCGGAAAGTGAAACATGGAGGGAAAAAGAAAAAACAAGAGGAAAAGACTGTGAAAGGAAAGAGGCACAAGCCCTCTGCATTCCCCCAAATCCTCTGACTTCTCTTTATATTCCCTCCTCTCTGGGCTGCACATTGCAAAGTGCAGGGTCCATTCCACATAAGACTGCTTTAAAATTCCCCATATGAGAAGAGAAATTAACAGAAGAGTGTGTTTAGCTCATGAATATCCCCCTGGGACACTGGCAAGACTGCTAAACACTTTCACAAACAACCTCACCATTATTAGTGAGTGATTCCAATTTTATCAGACATTTTTGTTTAATATATTGACTTCAAATCATCCTGATTGCAAATGACATACCATGGTGCTACCTATCTATTCATCAGCTGGATTTTTTTTGATAGATGGTGTAAGGTAAGTGTGGACTAAATAAGCGACAGGGAGGAGAGAAGAGCCTTATTGTTGATGTTTCTCGGGCGAGTAGAAAAAGAGATTCATTAGGATTAATTATGGGACTTGATTTTTTTGTTTTTTTTTAACATCTTATATTATGAAACTACTGTAGCTTAGAATATACTGAAGTATTGGATAATGTCAGTGTTTTAATGGGCTGTATTCTGTAAGAGGGACATCAAACAGGTGTGTTTTGCTAAAAGCAAAATGTTCATATATGTTTAGAGTATTTTTTTTATTTCCTGCTTTCTTTAGTTTTCTTTTTATATTTTTTTTTAAGTTTACCAGCGGTGCCTTTTCAATATACCTTTATGTAAAAGAGATTTGTTCATTGGGCAGCATGTTCTATTGAGCTTTTTACACATACTGTATCAGTGAAAGTTGTCCCCTTTGCATTACATGGTATACTATTTATACATCATGTTCTCCATTAAAGAGATATTTTGCTGATTTAAATCTAGCTCTGTGTCATGACAGTGTGGGCAGTGTGTTTAGATGAACAGTGTTTGGCTTCCCTTGGGGTGCCAGTGCACGTAGCTCCCCCCGGAGCAGAGCAGCAGAGGTCTTCAGAGATCCGCCGGATGACACGACACACGTCATGGAGGTCTGCCCAGAACTCTACTGCTCCGCTTTTCTGTGCACTGGAATCTACGGAGGGAAGCCAAACACCGTTCATCTAAACAAAATGTCCACACAAAGATGACACAGAGCTGGTTTTAAAATGGCAAAGTATCCCTTTTAAGTGTATTCATAAAATCATGATGATTCAGGTGCCTTATCTTAAAGTCGGTATTAAAAGTGTGTCTTCCTACTTTTTAGCACTTTATATCCTGTTAACCCCTTTTAAATTTCACACAGATCAGCTTATTTCAGCACTTCTCTCCTGGTGCCTCTCTAGAGAAATAGTCCCACTTTCATGTTGAGCTCCTCCTACCCTCATTTGTGTATTTATTTCATTTTACACTCCCTTTCCATAATACATTTCATCATGTATTTAAATTGTGCTGTGCTGACAATGACTCATGTCTGATCGTATACTTTGTTGTTCGCATAAAGCTCTTCTTCTACCGTTGAAGATAACGTAGAGATGACTGTTGTGCAGGTGTTCCTATGGAAGAATTTGTGGGGGTTAATAAAGATGAGTTGATCTCTTGCTCATGTTTTTTCATTGCTCACTAGGCTACATTATATGTCTCTGTATCTGTGTAATTCTTACCTGGTCACAGAAACTGTGGCTATTTATTACTCACATTCTCTTCACCCAGTTCTCTAGTACATGGTTTGCTTGCTTTTTTCATTGGCAGGAAAATTATTATGGATGTATGACTTTTTTCTGTTTCTGAAACGGACCCTTTTCAAAATTCTAAATACATAAATTCAGAAAAGCAAAAAACAAATATGAAACTAATTTCCAGCTGACGGAGTTTTTAGGTTGTAATGCAACCAACCAGCAGAGGTCAGTATTGGCAGCATGTCTTTGAGGGCCATTACACTGAATGAAGGTACATTTTTGTCAGCTGATTGAATTGAAGTCTGTTGTCTGAACAAAATTATAGTCAAGTTTTACTGATTTTTTTATACTCAAAAACCAGCATTTAAAACTGACAAGAACAGAAACTCATATCTCAAACATTTAGTAAACCTAACCTGCCAAAATATAGCCACTGAGACTGATTTCTGCTTTCAACACACACAGTTCTGTATAACATTTTTCATATAAAGCATATTTCGTATTTATCCAGAAAGTATGCACATGCAAAATGCTAATTTGCTTTAACAACAGTGTTTAAGAACAGGTGTCTCCTGACTCCATGTCCCTCATGAAGCTTGGTTAGAGGTGAAATTACTGTAATCTTATAAAATTATGAACAGTTTTTCCACCAGATGTTCTCGTCACACTCTCATTTTTCTCAGTTTGATTTTTTTCCACGTCTGTCAGCACTCCGCTCTGCCATCTTATACTACACTCCAAGAGATGGTTATCACTTGACACCCCAGCCCCTCTTGTCACCTGAGAATAGATGTGAGAACGTAACCCACATCAGGGACAGTGGCTCCTGGAGCTCTGCTGAGGCAACTCTTTGTTGGCTGGCCGACCCCTGTGGTTTGTTCAGATACACAGTTCAAAGAGGCAACATGAGACCACTGCCTTACAGTATAAGGTCACTATAAAGCAGGTAGTGGGCCGTTCACAGCACATTCTGTTGAAATATTTTAATTCCAAATTACGAGCTGAAAGTGCATTTTCTTGGTTGTGCTAAATCCCATCGTACCAATCAATGAGGCAAATAGGGGAAAATGAGAAACTTCCTGATAAAACATATACAATCACATTAGATAGATAGATAGATAGATAGATAGATAGACCCTTCATTTCATTGTACTACTGTGTACATCTAAAGGTAGAAGGGGTCCTGAGAGAAGACAGAGGAATGATAAGCGGATGTTGGCCGACGGATACAGATGTGCTATAAATATAGCAGCAGTGCGCTGTTACATAATTTTAGACTCACACATCTGGATTAGGGACCTGTGATGCCTTGTCATCGCATCACGCGCCAACACAATCTTATAGACCCGTGGGTGGTGGAGCAAAGCGTTGTCAGGGGACCACCAGGGAGAGAATAACAGGTCAGCCTGCAATTCCTGTGTGGATGTAGGAGGATGACTGCACAAGTGCCTTCACGATTTCATCTGCTAACGCTTGTTATCGTTATGATCTGATCTGACATTTGTTGTAGTGTACAAATCCATGTCAGTCATCAGTGGCAGATATAGTGGACAGGAGTGGGTTTGGGATTTCTGGAGTCAGATAATCACATTAGATGCAGGGACTTTGTTTAAAGGGCTTAGAGAGCTGACGCACTGTGCGTCTGTGCCAGCAGTGATGGTCCCCGCCATGCCCATATACTCTGATGTTAATAACCACCTTCTACGTCACCGTGACTGCGATGACGCAGAGGGTGTAGCACACTCTAAAGAAAAACGGTTCAGAGAAGCTCAGAGTAAGTAGGCTTTTTGTATTTATCTGTGGTTGTTGGTCCGATGTTTTGTCGGCTTTATAGGCTATATTGTTTAATTATTGTGACTCTTAATGAACTTTCTTATAATATATCAAAATCTGTATAAGCATATGTAGCGTATTTTGTAACCTAGTGTTTTGTGTTCTGGTGCTGCTGTTTTGGCCATTCCTGTAGAATATTTTTTTCGTCAGTGCGGTGCTTTTCTGGTTAAAGCCTAGAATAGGCTATAAAGCTACCCTATTCCTAAATTGAATTACATTTCAGACAGCTGTCTACAGTTTGAATTACTAATAGCCTAAACGTTTGAACTATTTTATTTAAATCTTTCTCCAAAGTCTGGTGTAAAAGAGGGTCAGGGTGAGCTGAATAAGGCAGTTTTATAAACATAATAATGCATTGTACAATGATAAATCATATGCCTACTATTTATTTAGCCTACACAATTGGATGGCTCAATTAATCGTTCTCAGTCATAGGCTATGTCTAGGCTGTATAGACCAATCACAACAACCCCAAACCCCCCACTGGTGAACCATCCTTTTCTGTGTGTACTGTAGTCTGCTCTGCACAGGCTTCGGTGCTCTGCGCGCAACAGCAACGCCGCGCCGCGGCCCCAACCAGGAAGTGAATTTGAAGAAAATAAGCGACTGTGGAGATAGAATGACATAGAGGGGGAGAGGTGGGAGAGAAGCAAGCGGAGAAAGAAGTGACTAACGGAGGGAGGGATCGACCCTGTTTCTGGACCTGTATTAAGCTGCCCCCCTCCTGGATATACTGCACCGCCAAAAATGCTCATAAAGGAATTGTAAGTAGCTGTGTGTGCATATGAGAGAGCGGAGAATGTGCGCGCGTTTATCCATCTTGTTTTGCAGCGCTGACATTGTTGCCTGTCGCCCGAGAGTGGAATTACAATAGTGCGGCCAGGGTGATCTCAACATACCCTATCTGCTCGACTCCGTTTCCGTCATCAGTGTGCATGCATAAGACACTCCATCATCTTAAAGCATTCACCGAATGAACCGATAATAAACCGGCGGCTGTAGTCGCATCAGCAGCCGGCGCAGGCATTGCTGTGCCCTTCACAATTTGCATCACGAGCCCTTCACATTTTGTATCACGAGTCCTTCACATTTTGAATCAAGTAAAATCGGGAGGCTGAGAGAATGTCCTTTGCTCTGGTGCTAAAATGACGGATGGAGTGGCGGTGCTGAGGGAGAAATGGCTAAGCCGCGCTGTGCCGTGCCAGCGTCCATCCCTGTAAGCAGCTGTGGCCATGTTATTGATGCGCGGTGAAGGTGAAACGGCTGATGGAGCATTTCGGCATTTACCTCTGGAGGAAATGGAAATGGCGAGGTGTAGAGAGACCCCGGCTGGGGGAGAAGGGGTGGGAGTGGGCAGGTATAGGGGAAGTAGTTGTAAAGCTATGGCAAAATGGCAAATGGCGAGGTTTTGACGCACCAGTCAGACATTTCTGAGAATTTGACAGCCTGGGCCGAAGGGACGAAGTGGGATTGTGCGTGCAAACGGAAAGATTTGGGGATGTTTAACACATTACGTTTGCACAATGCTTCCGCAGGCCTCAGTGTTCTGTAAGGATAACTGAATGAGGCCTACTCAGAATCAGCTGGTGTTAAGGGTAAGGCCGATAGATTGCAGATGAATTGGGATGGTATTGGCCTTCAAATAAAAAAAAAATCAGATATTAGTCATAGTTGTCTGCTTCAGAAAGTATGGTGGTTCCTTCATGTTCATGCTTTTAACTGGTGTCAGCCTGTACACCAGACTCATTTTGCCTTAAGGACTGAGTGGCCCACCTGTAAAAAAAAAAAAGTCATCAGCCTGGTTTTTAGTGTTACATTTTAGTGTAATATTTTCAGATTATTTTGCACCCTCTTTTCTCTCTTCTCTCTATTCATATTTAAAATCTACAGTATGCATGTATTTTTATGTGTTTTCATTGTTTTATAGCAATTATATGGCAAGGTCAAAGCTACATTTTCAGCTATTGTCAGCTTCAGCCTAAAAGTAACACTTTAATCCTGGAAAATCTATATTAATCAGAGTCTGGCTTTTATGGGCATACATTAATCAACACTCATTGTCTTGATTTTTCACCAAATGTATTCAATCAATGAATGGCCCTGCATTAAAAAAGCTCAGGATGAGAGTGATGGCATGGCTAAAGATCTGAAGTGATTAGGGAGAGTCTGGGTCTCAGCAGTCTGCCTGTAAATTAATTAAATCGGTCACGATTAAATGCTGAATGCACTTATACACTGTCAACACAAGGGCACACAAAGAGGCTTGGGAGGCTATACACACACAGAGATGCCATCACAGGGGTCAAGGGACAGTGAATTGATCCATGTACTGCTGTAGAACAGACAGTTTTGTTTTTTTGACTCTGTACTGCTCACCTGAACCACTGACCTAAATCACAAAAGACGAGCAATGCAGTAGAGAAGATGAGTGTTTGTTTTCTGATGCAACAGAGAGACACCTGATCTTCCTGTCAAGACCTTTAGACCATGGAGAATTGTACTAAGGTGACTTTAGTCCTTGTTTAGCCTAAAACATGTATTAAGTATTTAAATGTAGCTCTTTTTAACATTTAACTTATATTAAGCCACACAAAAGACTTATTTTGCGGAGATCTGTACTTACATCCATAAGTTCAATCCTATTATTGTCATTTGACATTACAGACTGTCTCTGCCTTCCTTGCAGCATCTGGCCTCCCATACAATGTCAGGCTGGGACTCAGACCCAGATTACATCCAGTTGCGAGTGGGATGCAGGATTATCTGAATTTCGGCATACATCACCCAGTTACAAAACAATCAACAAAGCTTCATACTGTACATGGGCATTATTTGGTGCAAAATGCACATGACAGAAAAAGGAGGTAGTACAGTGTATTTAAACTGCTGCTTTCATCGACAAAAATGAAATTTTCTTCACATGCTAATCTGTAAAGTGTACTGGGGCTTCATCACCAAAGAATAAAACCAAAGAATTTCTGAAGTTCCCATAAACTTGCAGTTCTCTGTCACAATCAATAACTTAACCATAAATATAGATTTGTTAAATTGTGGTTATATATAATATTCATAGCCTATCTGTGTTTTCTCCTCATATTTAACCTCTGATGGAAAGTACCGCTCAGTCTCAGCTCAGGATTCACAGATCAGTTTTTTGTTAGATTTTATTATCCTATTGTTAATAAATTATGTGTGTTAATAAAGAATAGAAAAGCCTTGTCATTTATTTTGCAAAAAACATTGAAGGAAGTCTACTTGTTGCTCTGTGAGAGGTAAAAGTCATCTAAAAAGCAGTAACTTTTGAAGTGCTTATCTGGGAGTTGAAGAAAGTCAGGACCATAACTGTTTAATTGCCACATAATGTTCTTAAAGCTCAAATACTTCCTCATTACAAATCCCCATTGGCTTACTCCAGCTCAGCTGAATAGTCCTCTGAGACAGCATCATGGAAAAGTTTGTCAAAAAATAAGTGTCCAGATCTGTATCGAGCTGAAGAGTTCATTACTGTAAAGATGTCAGTCCATGTTGTCAGTGTGTCAGTCACATGATTTCTTCAGGCCAATCCATGATTCATGTCATATTATAATGCCAAAAATGAATTCAGGACCACAATTTATAAGGAGTTTTTTGCCCACACAGCAAAGTACATTGAAACTAAAGGAACTCTTCATACAGTATCAAAGGAATTTAAATTGTTTAGGTGTAATGGGATACTCAGTATAAAAGGACAGTGTTGAAAACTCAAACAACAATCACATCACAGGATTGTTCACAGAGAAAACAGACATTTTGAGTTTGAGCTGGTTAAAACAAGTTTCAATTTTAAGGCAAAAGAAACTGTATCTTTATGTCGTGTTTTCTCCACTATATTTGGTTAGAATGCAATTACGGTGTCTGAGATTGTTACTTTATGATGTTTGAGTAACTTCCCTTATTTTTCTTTTTCTTCCAGTCGAGTGATTCTTCCTATCTCTGTGGAAGAGGTAAGTTTCATTTGTGTGTGTGTGTGTGTGTGTGTGTGTGTGTGTGTGTGTGTGTGTGTGTGTGTGTGTGTGTGTGTGTGTGTGTGTGTGTGTGTTAGCTAAAATTGCTCAGCTTTTGTTATCTGGTTCACTGTATTCACAAATGTGAAGCATACAAGTGCCTGCCATCATTAACACATAAGACCTTTTATATTTCCAAGAATGATATATCACATATTCACTCTATGCATTGCAACAATGCAGCAGGGATCACTTTGTGAGAAAAAAACTCTTTATCATATTAAAGAGGGTTCCAATCAGATAGAGCTTTGAACCAACACAGTCAGCACAGTCTTTCGCTGTCCTCTTCCTCTTTTCTCTCTGTGTCTCTGTGTCCCTCTGTCCCCTGCTATCCTCATTTCCATTGCAGTTTGCTCTTTTATTCAGCCCTGCATCGTAAATGAGTCACCTGAAACTACTTCCATGACTTCTTCTGCACCCGGCCCTCGCTGTCGCTCTCATATTTACATGTATGCATTATTTGCACTTACATGAGAGTAATCTTTTGGTAGCGACATTTAACTTGTGTTGTTTATTAATGATGAATACATATTGACTACTGTAGCCAACAAGCACTTCATCTGCTCATACACACATTAAACAGCTTGAGCGGAGAAACAAAAGTGTGAAAAGCAGCATTAAGTGCTCAGAGACATGGTAACAGGTTTGCAGCCCAGACCGCAACTGGCCCTAAGTCAATGTGCACTCGAGCAGCCAAATCTGAGAAATATCTTGTGGCTGCTCAGATCTGTGCTTATACTGATATATTTTTATTTTCATTCTGACTCAAAACAACAAGGCAGTGGATAGAACACTACATCCCCCTGGTTTCTTCCCCTTGCATTTCCTCTGGCTCATGGAGGCTTTTTCTATCTACACATGTTGCTTCTCATTAACTGTGAGTGTTTGTAGCCTTTATCTTAATCATATCTCTACATAATGAGGCAGGTTATCTCTAGAGCCTGAGGCCCTGAAATTGTTTTGGCGTTCAGCATGCTATGTCACAGTTAGACTCTGAAAATCTACTAAAAGTGAAGTATTTGACTAAAATGTGAGCCACAAAGCCTGAATACAGTTGAGTAACATCCCCTGTCTCTTGAGTGTGCCCCATCTGCCCTTGAATCACATCCCTCCAGAGCTTCATCTTCTCTCTGTCTCCCTGTCTACATCCTAACTGTCTAAAGCTGCAGTCTTCATGTTATTTACCAAACCACACTTGGGGTGTAGACTACGGATTAATCTCTATGAACAAAGGTTTTGGGGAACACATGTTGAATGTGGCTGTTCATTAGAGAATTTACTAAATTGAAGTTCCTGTCTGTTAACTTCTTCCCAGGATTTTAACCTAAAGCTTTATCAATGTTTAATGTTTATGAAAGAAGGACGTTGTGAACATGGACTCACCTCACAAGGCATGGTTGAATTATATTTGTCCAACACTTGTTACCCAGGAGGCTTTGCTGTTCCTGCATCCCATTTATTTAGTTGGCAGTTGCGGTGCTGACATGAGGGAACAGTCTCTCTGTTTCTCTCCAATTCAATCCAAAGACTATCGTGGTCACAATTATTACTTCTTTGATTCATCTAAGTGTTCAAATGATGTGAATTTTATCTAAACCAGATTGGCACAGTTTATCTGGGTCTCTGTCTTTATGTCTTTCATTGCTGTTGCTGTGGAGGAGTAACCTTTTAAATAGACTTGCATGCTCGAGTATGGTCTGGCTACACCACTTATCTATTCTGGGATAGGGGAAAAATGCTCTGGTTTGTTTGTATTTCTTTAAACCGATCACAACCGTCCTGGGTGGCAACGGTGCCCTTGCAAAATAGATAGCAGAAGGGGAGGGACATCCGACAAGATTAGATACAAGTTATAGATATTAACTTTTACTCACGTAAACGTGAAAATGTAGTGAAAACTGAAAATAAAATCAAACAATTAGCTTAGAGGTACTCTACAGTGGACACTATATTTAGGGCAGCAATTTCAGCAATAACAGTTTTACAGTTCTTCTCAGTTTAACACACAATGAAACAAATCCCATGAAGAAACACTTCACTTGGAATTCAATAAAATGTCCCTCTGTTGTGGCCTTTAATGTTTGTGGTCCTTTTGAGTTCAACTTTCTGTGTTGGTATATGTAGAAGTGTCACTGAGTTACACCAGCAATGGACAGTCATTGAATTAAATTAAATAATAATAATAATAAATAATTTATAATAAATAAATATATGTGGGTATTGATCAAAGTGTAGCCTTCCAGTCCCCCTGCAAATATATCTAGGTTTTCGCCTCAATTCACTGTCCCTGTTAATTTCTAAGTTATGCTATAATTATATATGAGTTATCTAGAATTACTACTATCAAGTCTAGTCAGTTGTCGGCATGCCTAAGACCTGCTCCTAGAGCTTTCAAATTTCCTCCAGACAGTCAAATTATTTGATAAAGGAGAAAACCTAATGTTCCTTATGGAGGAGGCTTAGAGTAAAATATTGCAGCAACGATGGAGTTTGATAAAAAAAAAAACGTTTCAGCAATCCAAAATTTTCATGTAAGGTTTTGTATTTGAGACAGAGAGAACTTTAATCTGGAATGGTTAATTGAGTTAAACATTCAAACAATCCACTGCAGAAGATGAAGATAAACCAATTTCATCACAGACAGCAGCTTCAACTGTCCACAAATCATTACATTCACAAGACTGTTTTTAAAATGGTTTTCGTAATAGTTTATTGGTACTTTTACTACATTTGTGCATTTACTGTGCTTCTCAAAAGCAACAGAACAGATAAATAGGTACATTTTTCTATTTTTATTTTCCCTTTTACCTTTTCTTATTTATCTGCTTTTATATGTGTTCATCTTATACATTAACTGTGCTCTGATTCAGGGTTTTTTCATTGCTCAGTTACTGTTTTAATATTTCAGGAGGGGGCAGGAGAGCATTCAGTCATCATATGACTCCGTAGTGAGACGTTCTGTCAAACTTAGTTGTGATTTGTGCACTATAACGAAAATCTAACTAAAACTGTTGTTGACAGGCTCATCACACTGCTTGTATTTTTTCAACATGACTAATGAGATTTTAACTAATACAAATGTTTCAGTGTCAAATCCACTCTGGTTCCTAGATCCAAGGTTTTCTCTGGGGACGTTGTTGCTTTGTTACATGTGTGTTAAAAAGTAACCTATAATATTCTCATGGTTTGATTTAACTTTGAATAGAATTAAAGAATTACTGTAATCTCTTTCCTGTGAAAATGAAATTTCTGACTACATTGACTTGTCTTCTTCGTGATGTTGTACGTGTGTCTGCGCTCTGGTCCAGCTTTGTGCAAAGGTTATATGGTGGATTAGAGGTGATTAAGAAATGAAAGGAGCCATTGTCCGGTGTTCAAACACTCACATGCTCATGAAGATGGGGAATGAGAGGAAAAGAGGGATGAAAGAAGGAGAAAGTGTACAGTTTGTGAAAGAGGAAACAAGCCGGGCGCAACAACAAAAAATTGAGGGGTCAAAAAAGACAAATAAGAGAGTATGGGAGAGATTAGAGACAAGGAAAGGAGAATGTAGAGATCAGGAAAAGGATCAGAAGAAGTAATCCACTACTGAAGATTGAAATAGATGAGCTGATGAAATACACATGAAAAAAAAAATATCTGTATGTGTCTAAAAGCTCACTCATCTACAGAATAATATACTGTATGTTGATGGAAAAAGCTCCTTATTTCTTCCTTTAAACACACTTTCCTCCTCAGTCTAACCTGTCATTTCTCTGTTTTTAGTACCAGGTCGGCCAGCTGTACTCTGTGGCTGAGGCCAGTAAGAATGAGACGGGTGGAGGAGAAGGAGTGGAGGTGCTAAAAAATGAGCCCTACGAGAAAGAAGGAGAGAAGGGACAGTACACACACAAAATCTACCATTTGCAGAGGTAAGCGGTTGTCAAATTTGACAAATTTTAAAGTTCTCTTAGAAAGCCTCCTTTATTCATCTCATCCTCGAGGCCACATCGCTTGGCTCCTTTCCATTCATACTCTGCTTTAGTATGTTATCCCATCTCCTCCCTGGTTCACTCCAAAGCTGAAAACTTTAAGAAATAGTTCATCATTTTAGGGAAATATGTTAAATTGCTCACATACCATGAATAAGATAAAAAGGTTCATAATACAGAGCCATGGCCAGCTCCATATAAACTAAGCCATGCTAGTGGCTCTGTTAGACTGTACTTAGTGGTGCTTTTAGTGTGTAACTTAATCTTTCTTGACTGAAATATAGTTAAATAAGTAAAAAAAAAAAAAAATTGAAATACCTTAGACTTGGTTTGTTCTCGCTTCACTCCTGCAGTAAAGTGCCGTCATTCGTCAGAATGTTGGCTCCAGCTTCAGCTCTCAACATCCATGAGAAAGCCTGGAACGCATACCCATACTGTCGCACAGGTATCACCCGCACATACACACACACATACACACACACACACACACACACACACACACACACACAAACACACACACCCAAACACACACACATACACACCTTGTACTAGCACTAACAAATGCACACAGCATCATCTTTCAAAGCTCTGTGGAAAAACAATTACGATTAGTGACATATTAGAAGCTCTGTACATTTTCATACTATAGCTACAGTGGTACACCAAAAATATCAATTGTTGTCCAGATTTTTTACCTTTAAGTAAAATAAATGAATAAAAAAGGTAGCACATACAGAAGTGAGAGATTCAGCCCATAATAAAATTAAACGAAAACATGTCACAGTCACAGGAAATATTTGGCTATGTTTGAAATCTAAACAGGCACTCTATCGATCTGTATAAAGGTCCAATACAGGTCCCAGGAAGAAGTTCCATCTTCCAAACTACCTTTTACAGTAATCTATTGAGCATGGATTTATAGGATGCAATCTCTACCATTGCATCTACCCAATCTGTCAAATCTGGAGCATTTCCCAATGCCTCAAAATAATTCTGGAGGCTGCAACAACTGAAAACTCCCATTTTGATATGTTTGGTGTTTGAAATCTATCCTGCAATAAACATAAACTTTAATGCACTGTAATGTGTAAATACAAATGACTCAAATGACTTAGAGGTCATATAGATGCTGATCTGTCAAAGGGATTGTCTGTCTCTCTGTGTCCCTGTGTCTCTGTCACCCTGAAGGAGTAGTTGAATTATTAACTGCATGTCCAGTGAGAAACGCCATGCAATCGCTCAAGCCTTTCAGGCTGAGATCACACACACACACACACACACACACACACACACACACACACACACACACATACACAAGCAGCTGCCAGACAGCCATCTTTCATACAAACACACGGGACACAATCAAAGGCACAACCTGAACCTACACACATGATACTTACTGACCTCTGTACATTGTTCAGTACTGTAAATGCTCAACTGCAATATTTTCCTTTCTTTCTCTCTGTTTGCCCCCTGCACTTTCTTTCATCTGGCTCTGCAGTTATCACTGTAAGTATTTTTTTCTTTTCTTTTACGCTTACAGATTTCATGAATGTAGACACAAAGTAAACGTTGATGCCCATAGAGGGAGTAAATTACCTGAAAGTTGAGAAAGAAATGTGATCTATTTCAGTGACACAAAAGCAGGATAGTCAGACACCGTTACTGTGTGTGTGTGTGTGTGTGTGTGTGTGTGTGTGTGTGTGTGCACGCGTGCGTGCGTGCGTGCGTGCGTGCGTGCGTGCGTGCGTGCGTGCGTGCGTGCGTGTGTGAGCAGGAGACTAACCTGTGTAATCTGTAGATTTATTTACTGTTCCCTCGTCACTCAGGATTATTTCTCTTTTCTCTGCAGAATGAGTATATGAAAGATAACTTCCTGATCAAGATTGAGACATGGCACAAACCTGACACGGGACACCTCGAAAATGTAATTAATAAAGACTGTAATGAGCTGAGGAGGTGCATGCATGTGTTTGAGAAGCATTTTTTCTGTTGTCACGTGGCAAAGAAGTGCTCATTTTATACCACTAATGCTTGATTAATACTGTATCTCACACCTTGTATAGGTGTTTTTTGTTTATTATCTATTCCCTCTACTGCTAGCTGTTTAGGGACACATTTCCGACTGCTACTTGTCCTCTAATTAAAAATTGCTCTATGAATGCAAGCCCCTAGTTATAGGCTCCCATAATTACTTGGCTCCTATATAAATGAGTATGATCACGAAAAAAACTGAGCAAACGAAACTGCAAAAATGGGCTCCACTAATTTCCAGAGAAATGTATCATCCATGTATATTTGTACTTGTATCTTATGGGCTTTAGAAAACATTTTAACCATGAGTATTGTGTTCTCCTTTCTGTTGTATGTGGGCTGCCTGCAGAGTTTGTGCCTGTATCCAGCTGTGCTCTGTGCTTCTGTTTCAGGTACATGGTTTGGATGCAGAAACCTGGAAGAAGGTGGATGTAGTCTATATTGATATCGCGGACAGAAGCCAAGTGGAGCCAAAGGTTAAACAATTCGAATAAGATCCACATTGAGACGATTGCAGCGACTAGATCTCTTACTTTTTGTGTCACCTCGTCCATGTTGTTCATTCTGGTTTTTCTTGCCTCTCCCCAGGACTACAAGCCAGAGGAGGACCCTTGCAGGTACAAGTCAGTGAAGACAGGACGAGGCCCTCTAGGACCAGACTGGAAGGTACAGCGTCCTGTTGTCAATTTCAATGAGACACATTTGAAACCACTGAAATACATAACTCCAACCACATCACTGTAAATTATCGATTTATTCATCAGTCGAACCGATATTTGTTTCTCAGCAACTATGTTTAGTCTGTGCTGAAATACTTACTAAACATTTGATCAAAATGTAACCTAGGCCATCGCTACTTTTGAACTCACTGAGAGTTTGTGGATATTCCAGTATTTTTTTCTATAATATTTAAATTGGACTATTTTATGCCAACAAAAGAAATAACTAGATAAATAAATAAATGTTTCTGTGTTTTCCTACCAGTGTAGTTGCTAGTAGTGTGGAGAAAGCTTTGAAAGGCAATTCAAGCTGTCATGTAGGGAAACTGAATTTACGGACAACAAAATTGAACACTTCAATCTGGATCTCTAAAATGAGAAGAAGCCAAATAGAATGTTTGTTGTTTTGTCAAATGTATTGGTTGGGGTTCAAGACCTTAGTACTCTTTCTAAAATCTTGTGTGCGACCCTGAATGCAACAGATAAAAACTACATATAAATGAAAAGTATTGAGCCTATATATATTTTATAGCCCAGCAATCTTTTTTAACCATTTAAAAATCCCTATATGTGTATTTGTGCACTTGCAGAAAGAACTTCCTAAGAAGACAGACTGCCCACACATGTGTGCCTACAAACTGGTCACTGTCAAATTCAAGTGGTGGGGCCTGCAAAATAAAGTGGAGAACTTTATTCAAAAGGTTTGTTTACAAATCGGACTGGTGTTCATACCAGTTAACATGATCTTGCAGGACAGTCCTGTGTGTGTGTGTGTGTGTGTGTGTGTGTGTGTGTGTGTGTGTGTGTGTGTGTGTGTGTGTGTGTGTGTGTGTGTGTGTGGGTTAGGACTGTTGTGCCATAGAGTCTCATACCCCGTGCATGCATACAGTACATACAGTGTCTCACATCTTGTTAGCTTGAGGCTATAGTGGAAAAGTACCACCGACTATGATGCCGTAAATATGGGCTGCACCAGCATCTAGTGGATGAACAGGGTAAAGCAGGATGGAATTTAACATATCTGATAATCAAACAGCTTGATTTTATCATTTGGACTTAAAAATCCAGCTTCCTTTCTTAAAACCACAATATGACTTTCTCTTTATCCTCATATGTTGTTTCACAGCAAGAGAAGCGTTTGTTCACTAATTTCCACCGTCAGCTGTTCTGCTGGATTGACAAGTGGATCGACTTGAACATGGAAGACATTCGTCGCATGGAGGAGGAGACTCGCAAGCAGCTGGATGAGGTTAGCAAAAAATGTATTCCTAAAACAACAATAAGTAAGTCAACCATAGTCTAGGAGAGGGCTCTGAGGACATGCTCATGTTTGAAATATGTAAATTATCATTCAGCTACAACATTTCTGTGCATGATTTGTGTGTATTGTGTGTGTCAGATGAGAGTGAAGGACCCAGTGAAAGGGATGGTGGCTCTAGAGGACTGAGGTTGTGATGAACCGTGAATACTGCTGCTCATCAGGTGAGATGAATTTGAATATTTATTTATTTTATATTTTTATTATTGATTTATTTTATTACTGATCAACTATTTCTTCACATCAAAGGCAGTGAAAGGGCCTCTTGTTTATGCTCTCACCTCTTTCTATCTCTTTCAGACCAGACTACCCAGACACCAGCGGATTCACATTCTTATTCTATTCCAACTGACACAACATCTGACCGGCCGGTCCAATTTACCCCCCCCCACCCCCCCCCCCTTCCCCGATACAATCTGGCTTTCAGGGACCTGGACCCAGTAATCTCCCAGTTTTCAGATGATCTCCTACACCTAATCCCACCTCCCTTGAGTCCCATCCATCTCTTATTTGTTTTTCCATCCAGTGTCTTATTACCTGCTCTGAGGCCTCCAGGCCTCCACACTAGATCTTGTCAGTCAGTCCTCTCTTTCGCTCTCTCAGCCTCTAAACCATTCTAAACTACAGAGAATAGTGTTATCTCTGCAGTTTAGGATTTATTTCTATTTAAGATATCCCAATGGTGTATATATACAGTATACCATATATCGGGGAGCTGAATAATTGTATTGAAATATATATATATATATATATATATATATAAATATAAATATATATGAACAGGGTTTTTAAAAGGATTTTGTCTGTAAGTATGTCTGTGGATGTTTATTTTTTCAAGTCCAAACTGTAGCCTATCTGCTCAGTTTTGATCCTGTCTTTTTTTGATTTGTCATAATACCTCCTTCCCTCCATTTATGTCATGCTTTATGCAGTGTTTCTTTTTGCTATTCAAACCAATTTGCGAGTCTACAAACCGCAGCTGCAAGGTGGGGATTGTGCTGAGAGTGTTATGTTGTCTCTGCTATACTCCCGACCGACTAGATAGGATTTCTTTCCAGTATCTCCCTTAATGTCATGAGGCATTCATTGGCTTTTCTGCTGCTTTGTATGTCTGTGTGTATATCTGTGTGCGTGCATGCGTGCGTGTGTGTGTGTGTGTGTGTGTGTGTGTGTGTGTGTGTGTGTGTGTGTGTGTGTGTTTCTGTAGCATTGTAAGGTCATCAAGGTTTCTGCAAAGGGAAATGCACAGTAGATCAGCCATAAATGAGTCTTTATTTTTTACAGACTTTACAGATGACTGTGATTTTAACATTAGCAGCCATCATGAATACACAGCTCCTCCTGCCCCCTGTAGATAAATAAATGGTTCTTTGAAAGTAAAACGTTATGTGATCTGCATCAGTTCTTGCCCTGTCACCCATTCTGTCACCTCCAGTGGATAAATGGTCTTATCCAGCGATAGCAATAACTACCATGACACGTTGGTCTCTCCTTTTTATCATCGCAAATCTAATCTCACTCTAGTGTTTGTTCCTACCCTAAAAACCCAGAGAGCCCACGCTGAGAGCCAGGGATGGTTAAGATGTTATTTTGTCTTTGGATAAGGCAGATTTCTCTCCTGCTGGAGACTGAAGCCTGTTATTTGTAATAGTTTTTAGGTTTTTCGGTATATGCATGAGTGTACATGAGTGATGTAAAGTGGGTGTCTTTGAAGTGATCTGATGCTGGCTGGGTAAAGACGAACGGAAGTAATGGTGCTAGAGTAGTGATAACAGCAGGCACTAACCTTCCTCTTGTTGACATCTGTTTGGCCGTCTTTGTCCTCAGTTACGTTTTTATTATCCTCTTTTCCATCCTCTGTTTACCTTCCCTACACATCTTATAACGGAGTGGAAACTTTAAAGAGCAAGAAACAGATCATGTCAAAACTATTATACTGATTTAGGTCTGCCATCAGAACATGTAGATAAACTGAAGGGGTTTGATTAATTTCAGGTCCATACGTAGTTTTTTGTGTGTGTTAAAAGCAAGCATTTTGCACTGTTGAGTTCATATTAATTAATGTTAAATTGGATAATTTTCAAATCTCCAATAAATGGAATATAACTTATTTATGTACACAAAATCTATATCATTACAATAGCATAATCATACACACCTGTGTGGAATCTGATTAAATGCTTACCGTAATGAATGATGATAAGTGACTCATTGGCAATTATGAAACAAAAACTGTATCAAGTCCAGCTTTTAATAAAAGCTCTGTAATGGCCTGATATTTTATTGTATTTATTTATTTTAACGTTGTATTGGTCTGACTAGAATAAGAAATAATAATCAGTAATATAATCATCTAACGTATGACATGACAAAGCAGAGCAAATTGTTACAGTTAAATAAATTGCTATTTTCTTCATAAAATTGTTATAGTGCATAATAACCTCTGAGGTGCTCATAGAATTGGGGGGTTTCTTTAGATAGCAGCACTGACAGCAGTCTTCCAGGGCCTCTTGAATTATGTCACATATCACCATTTGTCATCAACTTTTCCAGCTGATTGTCAGCAGGATATATATATATATATGTTCACCTGTATTAATTAGAAGGTCCATTTTACTGTAGCTCATCAATTCAATTTCTTCAGCCCTTAGCATTACAAATCTAGTTTGTTGCACCTTCATGATATTACAGAAATGGAGATTTCTAATGCCTCGTTTTACAGGATAATATTGGAGTAGTGTTATTGTGCAATATTTAGCCTATACATTTATGTGACCTGTCTTAAGCCCAAGCACAATAGCCATACAAATCCATATTTCTTGTATTTTCCATAAGGATACTAAAAGCGTAAGAAGGCCATTCAAATAAAAACTGCTCACATCATTATTGGCAACAATTCAAGCTTAATACTTTAGACTTGCTTCATCTTGTTGTTGTTTTCATGTCCCTGTATATGTATGTCAGACATTTTCTGTTGCCTCCCCTTTAAAGAAAACACTGGCCCTGGGTGTCCAACCCTTTCACCTCTCTCTGTGTCCATTGAGCATCTCACTCACTGTCTGTGATGGGGCTACCAACTGAATCATGGAGATTTGTGGATGTACTGTATGTATTGACTTTGTAAATAGTAAATAAATTAATGTAGATGAACACATATATATAGATCAGACTGTCCTGCCAGACCTATAGCACACCCTCTTGACACTTGATCCTATTATTCCAATTACCAAGTTGCTCTCACAGAGGTATTATTGTGAGGAAATATAGTTATAGTTGATAAGACATTTTGGGGGCAAACTGTCAGCTGTAGCCAAAAAACGCATTCTAACATATTGTTATACATGATTATGCTGCAGATTTAAGGATGCTCCAGCAAAGCACTGCTCTGTGGCTTGTTGAAGGAAAAAAATAAATAAAAATCAAAAACCCTGTTCACTATTTCCTCTCCTTCTGACATTGTTCTTACCTCACAGGGACCATGTCTCATTGGCAGGACAGTGTATAGATATATATTTTTGTTCTGAGTGTTGTTGTACCTCTGTTGTCAGTCTCTGAACTACACTTGCTTCTCTCTCTGAAAAGGAACATATAAGGGCAGCTTGGGTCAGTTCATTGATCCACATTATTAGCTGATAGTGTCAGCATTACAGTAAGTGGAGCCTCGGTGCAAGGTAGATTTTCTCCTCCTATAGTTTGTCATGGGAATTGAGGGGAAATTATTCTGCATTTAGAAGCACTGGGTGCTGGAGGGTTGGAGTTATAGCTATACAGAAAAAAAGACAATTAGATGTACTGGTTTGAAAACAGATACTGACACTAGGTCCCTTTTACAAGCCTAAAGACACCATACAAACTTGTGAGAGAACATGGTTTAACAGAGACAATCTCATAGATATCTGTTGTTCGGTTCCTCAATTTATAATCAGAATATGAAACCAAATGATTCCACAATCCCAAACTGTTTTTAAATCTCTCTTTCTCTCTCTTACTCTCTCTCACTCCTGTTAACTTGTCTCCTGTTTTTCTTTCTTTTATTGTGAATTTGTGCCTTTTTGTCATCTTATCTTCCAATAACACTGCTGTACATTGGAGACGTAAAGAAATTAATAAAAAGAAGCAAAGCAACTGTACATACGTTTTGATATGAATGTTTTTTTTATGTAATGTGCAGTACAAGATTAATGATCTCCTTACTTAATTACCATTGTGGCAGGTAAGAAGAGAATTGATATAGGTTTTTAGCACAGGATCTTTAATTAACAAACCCCATGTGTAAGTTTCCTATAGTCATGGGAAATCTGAAAATTGGACATCTTTTCATTTCCACGAAAGCTTTAAGATAATTTGAAATATTACAAAAAAAAGATATATTGAGGCCAAATGAACATGATGCTTTATAAACCACTAATTAATTATTATATATTAACTAATTATTAGAAGCATTAGTTGCAACTTTATAATAGCCATCCAACCAATGTTTATGGATGGTTTACAAAACAATTATTAACCGTTGACAAAGTATTAACTATAACTATATTAGTTAACTATATTAAAGAGGCTAAGTCGCCAGACGTTTGCAAATTACCTGTGCTGATCTGAGAAAGCGAATATTAACAAACTATTCCTATTCCAAAACGTTGAACACACCATCAATCTGGTAACCTAAGGAAAACGTGAAGTTCCAGAATGATCATTTGGGATCACTATATAAATTGACTTTGATCTTTACAAATGAGATATTGATTCTATATTAAATAAATACACCAATGCTGTGAACAATCTTTTTAGATTTTTGAATAATATCTGTCCAGACCCAATAATTTACATGCTTTAAACTGACATATGTCACTTAGATGGCATTGCCCGGAGTCAAGGATAAATTACAGGTTTTACTGAATTGGATTGAAATAGCACACAGTAAAGCAAAGCACACACATTCCAAACTGTTAAGAAAGTAAAGGATTATTTATGAACATACAAAGAGGGATTTAGTGCAACAAATACCAAGCGTCATGGTGACATTCAATAAACAGACATGTCCATTCATGAATTAGATAATACTTTCTCACCAGGTTGTTAACCAACCTAATAGCTTGATCCGATGTTACGCTTTAAGTCTAGGGCAGGTTGAGTTGGGAGCTTGATGGGCAGCAGCAACAGTCAAACAACGGGACTCACCGTAGGAAAGCAGATCCAGTCTCTCAACATCCCTGTGGTGACTTTCGTTGTCTGTGCGCAAGGGGTCTGTGGCTTTTTTCGGACACCACAAGAAAGACACATAAAGAAAGGTAGGCTACTGTACTGAATTGACGGAGGCTACTGTACTGAATGAATGATAGTGTTTTTTTCAGCAGCTACAATCATTCAGATAGTTTGATATTGTTAATTTTCATGAAGTTACAGTAAAGGACACTGAGGAGGCAAATGTGTTTCTTTGTTTCAGAAAACTGGGGTTCTCAAAGGTCACGAACACAGGTAGAAGTGTCCTAAATGGGGCCAAAGTAGTTACGTAACTTCATTGGTTGAATATGGTTACAATGGCTGGACCCTTTAATTATTTAGAAAATCTTAAAGCACTAGTTTGTGGAATTGGTTTTAGAAAAAAAATCAAGTAGGGATATTTTTTATGGTTGTCAGTGCTTTTTGTTCAATGTCTGTGTGGTATTATGAAAATCTAGTCCCTTAATGTGTGTGTGTGTGTGTGTGTGTGTGTGTGTGTGTGTGTGTGTGTGTGTGTGTGTGTGTGTGTGTGTGTGTGTGTGTGTGTGTGTGTGTGCGTGTGTTTTATAATATTGTGGGGACAAAGACCTATTTACATAAGTTAAATCATTGACCTTATGGGGACCAAAATTATGACAATTTAGCACTAACGTTAGGGCGGGTCAGGTTTGGGCAGAAAGCAGTTATGGTTAAAGCTACACTTATCAATATTTTGGATCAAATGACTACATTTAAAGTGAAAGTAACTATCGGAGTTGTGATTACAAAGCCTCAGATAATCTTACCTGACTGCAGTTTCCTTCCACATTTTTAGCATTTTAGCATGTTTCAGCTCATTATTTTAGGTTTACGGCCCACCACTTAACTGTTTGGTTCCCCAAAAAACAACTGTAAAGTAGAACCTGC
The DNA here is from genome assembly GCF_008315115.2 of Sander lucioperca. Taxonomy (NCBI): domain Eukaryota; kingdom Metazoa; phylum Chordata; class Actinopteri; order Perciformes; family Percidae; genus Sander; species Sander lucioperca. Next base: position 14,143,100 of record NC_050185.1, on the reverse strand, counting down.
CCAGCACCAAACAACAGGAGTACCCTCAGGAGTTGGTGGAAACCAAAACTGAGCTAAAAGGTGAAAGAATATTGGACATTTGTCAGGTGACTAGAAACACAACTCCAAATGAATGTGTATCTTAATGTAGTTCTGTGTCTGCTGCTGCAATTAGCCAACTAGTTTGCTAACATGTTAGCCATAAGGTGATACTATTTCAATCCAACTCTTATTAACACGCTTTAAGTCAACACAATGTTCTCACAAATGACAAAAACAAGTGTCTATTACAGACTAGTCACAGATGGTGAATCAGTGAGCGATTTGAGGGATGATGAGAGGGCCCTTGTTAACAAAGTCACCAAAATGCATTGGTAACCTGGTATCCCCCATCTCCATTTCCTGGTAGCAGAGAGAGTGCAGGGGCAGAGAGCTTGTTTAGTTGAGTATGTTAGTCTAGTCTGCCTGACTCATTGATCCTTTATCTGACTGAGGTTTGTGTAGATTAAAATCTATGGCCCCGACCATGGCTCTGAAATATCAGTAGAAACTGTGTATTGATGAATCTGTGGCGCTGTCCATGGTGCTGAAGTAGCAGATGGATTTGTACAACTTTTACCCAATAAATGATCCCACTGCCAGATGTTCACCTTAACGATGTAAACAAATCTAATCATTTTTTTATATATCACAATATTTTGAGCAAGTTTAACAAAATATATCCCAGTTAAAGTGTTACTGTTTTTACATGTGACCTTCAGGGCATTGGTTCTGTAACGTGGATGAAGCTAACCGTGATTTGACATGATTAAAAAGCCATTTCAGAAATGACTTTCAGGCATTCCTGTCAGCTCTGTTTTATTCGGCAATGGTCTGCGCTCCTAAAACTGGCTGTCATAAAGTCAAGTCTTTCACCTTGTTATGTGTGTTTTCTTTTTGTTTCCACTTTGTTTAGGCATACATGTGTTTGTGTGTTGCCACAGGGGAGAAAATGAGCACTGGAAGATTACAAAGTGGTGAGAGAGACAAGTTCAGGTAAGATCAGAATCCATTACAAATATCTTCTTCTTTGTCCTCTGGTCTTAAAAGAGTATAGGAAGGAACAACAGAGAGAAGATGGTGATGAAAGTCATTGTGGGAGAAAGCACATACTTCAGGCAGAAAAGGGTGTATGTAGAGCCCAAGAGAGTCCAGAAAAAGAAGGTATAACCCTCCTGTTCAGTAACTGAATTGCCTAACTGTCATAAGAAGCTTTGAGGCAGCAGGTTCTAAATCTTTGCAGGGTCTGTGATAAAACTTAAATAACCTCACATTCTTTACTTCTCACTGAACCAGTGAACCCCCTTGCTTATCCACTTCACACTTCTACTTGCTAAAGAATGTGCCCTAAGTCTCTGCATGTGATGCTGTTACATGAAGAGGCAGGGAGAACTGGGGCATCCAAGATTAGCATTTTTTATTTTGTAAGGGGTAATCTCTTCTGGTTGTTTCTTTCCTATTGTCCCCCACAGCTTTCCAAAAAATAAAACACTGTTCACTTTATGGCGTGAGTTATTATTTTAACTCTGCTACCATGTCAGTGACTCAATCAGAAATTATTTTTTATTCAGAGGTTGTAGAGTCGTGATTTATTCATTTCTGCAAACGTGTTTATCAGTTAGGAATATCCAAAATGAGATTCAATGATGTAATCCCAAAAATAATGCAATATAATAAATTCCCAGTGCTTTGGGTTAACCTACATGATAATAATCAACACAATATCCATATAAATTGAATTCTTATATTATTACCATGATTTTATATAAATCATTACAGCCACATAATGATTCTGTCCATAATCTCAGAGTCAATGATCCAACAAGGAAAGAAGTTTTCTGTAAATAGGTGTATGGGGTAAAAAGAAATGCTGAAGGGAATATATGAGGAATTATTGGGGAAAATCATTGTGGTGCTTATAGTTCAAAATCTCTAAATTATTGAACCCAGTGTGTAAAACTGTATCCTACTGTTTCTAATCCTAGTCATTTTTTAGACACATTTTCCGATACTGACAACTTCATTCTGGAAGAAAACTTTTCATCTGAATTTAAAAATATCTCACAGCATTCATGGTTTTGAAATCCTTAAACCACTTAAGGATTGCGCAAAATGCTTTGGAGTTGCTGATTGCTTCATGAATTGATCCGATTCAATTCTATTATGCAATTTGTCCACTATTTACAGTGCTGTAACACTTGTTGATTAGAATAATTTAAGCTTTTGTTCTTAGAAAAAAAACATCCATGTCAGAGCTTACAAAACTGTGTTAACCCCTCGCTTCTCTCTGGGTTTACAAAGATAACCTTTCACCTATATGAGGAGAGAGTGGATTGAGGCCAAAAGAAGCTAATGCTATTGTGCGCTGTTGTCCCCTCACTAATGCATGACTATAATTGCGGGGTTACATGCATTGTTCACTCAGCTGATAGAGAGATCGCTGGTGGTAAACCTCTTAGGGATCTGAAGGGTTACTCTAGTCTTGCAACACTACTCACAATGATGGAGGATCAGCCTCCAGTCCACCTCTTCTACGCCCTGCGACTACACACACTCACAGACAAACACACACATGTTCACATGCCCGTCTCCTGCCTGCGATTAACGTCCAAATCTTAATTCTTGCCCACATTCCTGAGTCAACCCCACTGCTTTGTCAGTCGTTGCTCCATTGCTGCATGACCATACGGGACTCTACCACTGAGAGGACTGCACTGGTACAGGAAAACATCACCCTGGGCTTTCCAGTTTTTCATCCTGGTCAGTTTGGAGGACCTAAATCAGATACTGCCTGAAGAGAGATTTGACTAACTAGGAATCCATTCATGTTAGTTTCAGTGGCCTGAGCAGAGTGAAGGCCTTTCAAATCAAATGGCTGCAACCTAACCAACCAAAGGAGAAATCAAGCTAAAGGAATTTCTTCTACTGGATTTTGTTTGTTTGCCCTTGCAGGACAGCATCTTTATTTTTTATTTGAGTAATCTTAAATAACTTGCAGGTAACAAAGCCAACACCGGAAAGACCTTTTTCAGTCCAAGATCCAAAGATGGACCAGTTTACACTCAGTCCACGTTTGCGCTCAGACAGTATGAGCAGCTCAGCATCTCAGGGCTCCAGGTCCAAGGTGCTCCTCCGCCAGCGTTTGTCTCAGCTGCTGACCTGCATAGAGGACATGAGCTCTGATGACGAAGCCAGTGAAGAAGTGTCCCGCACGCTGGACGAAGCATTTCAGCTCTGCGGGTGCTCCATTCCCACAGACGCATTCAGGTTGACATGCGCATGTGCTTATTAATGTATACACAAGTTTACACTGATACACAGGCAGGAAGTGTTTGCATTTATCTGGATGTCTTTGCAGTTTGACACTTCTTAGTGGTTTCCTATTATAAGATTAAAGAAAATGCAGATGTTGAAAAAGTAAATATGTTATTAATATTCTTCTTTTTTTACTTTATTATTTTTCCAAATGTCCAAGGGCACAAACTGTTGAATGCTGTGTTATATGTTGTTGAAATGAATAAGTACGAATGAAAGTAGACATAGAAATAAAAAAATAAATAAAGTAGAACTTAATATTAGCTAGGATTAAAATGTTGTTTTCCAGTATTATCATTTGTAGTATTACATTTGCACACCACCAACTGAAGACAATAACTTGGGACTAGGTTGTTTACAACAAGGCAAATGTAGCAATGCAATTGATATTTGTCACTGTTTTCTCTTTTTCCATCACTTTGGTCAAAACACTGACAGGCTGCACATGACAACCTGGAACGTGGCCACAGCGGAGCCTCCTGAAGACGTCACCTCGTTGCTGCATCTAGATGTCCAGCCCCCCACAGACCTCTTTGTGATTGGGTGAGAAATAACAATATTGAATCTGGAATTTAAAACCTTGTCAGGAATGGAACTAAAGGATAAAAGTATCTCTGTTTGAGAGTGTGTTTTTTTTTTCATTTGTTTATGCCGGTGTGTGTCAGCCTGCAGGAGGTGAATGCCACCCCTGTGAGGTTTATCTCTGACATGTTAATGGAGGACTCTTGGAGCCACGTCTTCATGAACACACTGGCACCCAGAGGCTTCGTCAAGGTGAGAGAGGACAGAGGGAAGTTACACATTTGGTTGCTGTGTATTTTGTGTGTATGTGGATGCGTGTACCTAAACAGTGTCTCTGAAAACTTACGTAATCATGGGGCAACATTGCTTAAAAATCCTCAAATTATTTTAAAGAAAACATTGCCTTTTATTTCTTCTGTAAAATATTTTTTTTAACTTGAGTTTCAAATGACATAGTGTATATTAGGCACTGTAATTTGTATTATATGAGAATAAATATATTGCATTAAAGTTAAAATTAAATGAAACAAAATGCTACAAGTCTCAAACTGTAAGTACACAAGTCAAAAAGAAAGAGGGTGTGTACCTACAGCATATATGTATGCTCATATAATACAAATTACAGCACCTAATATATGTCATTTGAAACTCAAGTCAAAAAAATATTTTACAGAAGAAATAAAAGGAAAGGTTTTCTTTAAAAAAATTAAAAAATTCAATAAAAAAAAAACTATTATTGAAATCTATCTCCATATCTGTCTAGGTCACATCCATGAGGATGCAGGGATTGCTGCTGCTGGTTTTTGCCAAACAAATTCATCTCCCCTACATCAGAAACATTCAGACCACCTATACTCGTACTGGCATCTTTGGCTACTGGGTAGGTTATCACGATGGGAGCGCTGGTTAGGTTAGCTCTGAACATTATACAGAACAACACTGTTAAACTCTGCACACCAGGAATCCCATTGCCATCAGATGCTGTAGAGTTTAAACACAGTATGAAAGGCCTATTGTGTTTGTTTAGTGAGATGTGCAATAGCTTTGACTGAATGAGCACTACAGTAAAACTGCTGCGCTACACTGGGGCAATTACTTGCAAGACAAATTGTCTATTCCAAGTTAAAGAAAAAACATCACCTGGCTGAGTAAAGACCAAACTTTTTGTATTCATAGTAAAAAGGAAAGTAGTGATAGTGGGGGGGTAAAATTACAATATATTGCATTTTCCTGTAAATTCTGCAGTAAAATGAATCTGTATTTTTACTGCATCATTCCTTAAAGAAAAAAAAGTTAATGTTTGAATCTTTGGAAATCCACTTTATCATTCATTTCACATGCTGTATTCCTGCCCCTCTGTTTATCTGTGTCAGGGTAATAAAGGAGGAGTGACCGTGCGTTTTTCCTTCTATGGCCACATGGTGTGCTTCCTTAATTGCCACCTAGCAGCTCACATGAACTACGCTCTGCAGCGCGTTGATGAGATTGAGTACATCCTGGAGACACAAGAGTTTGACATCGCTGACACCCCACATGTCCGGGATCACAAGTTAGTGCACTGTACATAGGGGCACACACACACGCACACACACTGTAAAATAAATATGCACTTTGGGTTGTCGTATAGAGAATGAAGTGAGGCTCCATCCCTCTCACACAGGTTGGTATTCTGGTTTGGCGACCTGAACTTCCGCATTGCAGACCACGGCTTGCACTTCCTCCGCTCGTCCATCAACAAGGAGCGCCTTCATTTGCTGTGGGACAAAGACCAGGTGATGTGTTGGAAAAAGCATACACATGCATGCATACACACAATATCACACATTCACTAATTTATTTCATGTTCCTGCAGCTCACCATGATGAAGAAGAAGGAACCCTTCCTGCAGGAATTTGAGGAAGGGCCATTAAATTTTAAACCCACCTATAAATTTGTCCGTAACTCTGAAACCTATGATACCAGGTAACTCGTGCTGCAAACAACTATATTACACACAAATACCCAACAGGTTCCTCAGATTTCATCTGTGCTCTTGTTTCTGTTTGATTTGTGCACAGCACTCCGAAGACATGGTTGGGTTTTAAGTAAGACTCACTCTATGTTTTTGTATTGCATGTCCCGCAGTCCCTTATTTCTTAGACACTGCACCTTCTGTCCTTTTTCCTGAAGCTTTTGCCACCACGTCTTTAGTTGAAACGACACATAACCGCAGAGACGTACTAAAGAGGAACCGAAAGCAGTAAACCCTGGTGTATAGATTATAGTGGAACCATCCCTGACACTAGCACCATGTATGTGTCTGTCTCAGAAAGAGCACTGTTGCGCTGCCACTAACCATATACAGACCCAGGCCCCTGCAGCGCAGAAGCACCACCCTCTTCTTCCTCCTCACCTCCCTCACCTGGGGGCTGCTCTCTGTGTGGTTGGGGGCATGGTACAGGGAGATAGACCCGCCAAGGTGGGTGTCTCCATAGATATACTGAGGAATATGAGTGGGCCCCATAGAATAGGCACCTTTAAGGTTTAATACAATCACTTAAAGGAATATTTCACCGCTGGAAAGATGAATATATCTTTAAATTGGGTCACTTATGTAGTAGAAATGTGATTTTTTTTTTGAAATTGGTGCCTTCTAGGCCAAGAAAAGCCAGAAAATGTGTTTTTGGCTCATGTGGGTGAAAGACACCAAATCCCAGAATGCACTTGCTTTGCTTCACTCCGAGGCCACTCCAAGCCATGCCTACCGCTTACAGAGAGGCAGTCAACTGAGTCAAGTCTATTGTGTTTTATTGTCATTTCAACCATATACACGAAACAACTTTTCACTGTGGCTCAAGTGGTGTTACACATTTAAAATATATAAAAACGACATACAAAACAGGCTACATTTAGTGCACACACATTACAGGCTCCGTAAAGTTCAGCTAATGCATTGCATTAGCACTTGGTGTAATCATCGAGTATAAACAGCCGTGAATTTGCGTGGAATGTAGCTAGAATGGTCGGCATTTAACAGTCACAAACTCCACCAGCGGTGAGCAGTAGTTGGATACAAGCATACCATTTCTGCACCAGTCCATGTTAACACAGCCCACCTCCACGAGTTTTATCCGGCGACACAGCAGGGCTAGCAGGCCTGGTAGGTGGATAGTCCGGTACACTGTTGTTCAGCCATGTTTCCACAACAACAAAAACACAGTAGTCTCTGAACTTGCGTTAAGAGTTTTGTTGAAGTTGGATGTAGTCCAGTTTGTTGTCTAATGAGCGGACACTTGCAAGCAGGATGGATGGAACAGGTGGCCCGGCTAGCGTTAGCTTTCCACCTAGCTGGAACACCTACCCTCGTCCCGCTTTCCGCACACCGCTGAGGATGTCCCCTTACCGGCTACCGGCATTGAGCAAAACCGCAGGCTGAGGTGCTGGTCTACGTAGCAGGCGAAGCTCGTGTAGTGTGTTGAGTATTCCGTCTGTAATAAAGTTTCCTGCATATTCTCCGATCTGTACCAATGTATCCCGGTGGTACACATGTGTGGTAGTTTGAATGCACATAATTGTAAAAGTTTTCGGCTGAAAAGACCTTTTATATACTGTCTATGGAAAAGACAGACCCTGTTTAGCGAAACTTCAAGATGGCTGACACTCGGCTTACTTCGGCTCGCTTCGGATAAAGACGACAGTCCAACCCCCTATGGGCGGGTTGAAAACATGCGGAACTAGCTGGCTGTAGTCCACAGACTCTGGGCAAAAAATGCCTCTGATGACGCAAAAATGTTTGCGTCATCTGAGGCATTTTTCCAGACACACAATACAGAGAAGTCTCGTCTCAGGGGGACATGAGGGAGGGAAGCATGGTCATTCAAAAATACTACCGGGTTTCTACTGATACAAAGCTTAATGCTAAATCGGTGAAGTATCCCTTTAATAACTGGAGACACTGATATAAATGACAAGACACAAATGGGGTTTAGTAAACATAATAACCTTGATGAATTTCAGGGATGCTCTGCAAATTCATTATACCTGAGAAAACTCTCTGTACTCAGCATTGCATTGTTCTGTTTGTTCTTGCATTATGTATGTGTTGCTTTTTATAGTGAATGTACATATATGTACATAATACTAATACCATGTGAAATTGTATTGTCCACTTGGGACATCCATTACATCCATCCACAGCATGCTACACTGTAGGTATAGCTCTGCATTATATGTGCGTGTGGTGTGTGTTTTTTCACATGTAGTATTGTTTCCAATATTTTTGTATAAGAATAAGAATTGTCACTTAAGTTGACATAGATAGACACAAACGGAAATGTGACATATCTGGTAAGAATTACAAACAGAGAATTCAACTCAATCTCAAATTTGAAGCTGTGTGATTAACACCTGCCTTTGCTCTGCTCAGTGGCAAGAAAAGGAAACCGGCCTGGACGGATCGGATTCTCTGGCGCATCAAACCCAAAATCCTGACTTCAGAGGATGATGATGAGAAGGCATCGACTTCTACTGATGATGAGCTCGATGAGTATCCACTCCTGGTCACTCAGGACAAGTACACCAGTGACATGAGCTACGGAGTCAGTGACCACAAGCCTGTCATTGCAACCTTCAATCTGGAGGTGAGAACAAGCTCACTGTAAGACCCCAGGACTGTTAATCAATACATTTTTCCTTCTAAAACAACCACTAAATGCAGTTTTTTCCCCGCATTATTAAAGCTCTTTCAATTTCCTCCTGTCTTTTCCTGCAGCTGAGGAAGTGCTTTGACACACCACTGGTGCACGTAGCCCCTCTGGGTGTATGGAGCGCCGACCAGGATGTACTTCTTAACTACACCATCCAAGAGGACTTCATGTCCTCCACATGGGACTGGATCGGCTTGTACAAGGTACTGAAACAGACATAGAGGGGGGGGGGATATATATATATATATATATATATATATATATATATATATAAAATACAGGAAAGATTTGAACTCTTGGGTTTATTCTCCTGTAGGTGGGATTCAAGAGTGCGTTCGATTATGAAACCTTTGTTTGGGTTAGAGAGAAGGAGTTGCCAGAGATAAATGAAGTCATACAGGTAAGTAGTGCAAGTTCTATCATGTTTGGAATTCTTGCTTCATTAATATGCATGTGTGTGTGTGTGTGTGTGTGTGTGTGTTATGTGTGTTTTGGTTGCAGTTATCTGTGGATAAGGATGAGGTCCCTTTGCTGTGTGGACATTATGTTTTGGGTTACTACAGTACAAACATGCAAAGCATCGTTGGCCTCAGTGCTGACTTCCAGGTAAATGTAGCACTATCACATCTGTAGTTATACTTTTTTATGTGTATCTAATTTTCAGCTGTTTACTCAGAACAGGATTCATTTATGCCCTTAGACACTTTAGTCTGTGTTCATTAACATCCACTGTTGTAGGTACTGCCAGAAATAAAAGAAAGGGCTTGATTAACAATAAAATCCTTGATGCCAAATAGTACAAAGCCCAGTTTCTCTGAGTAATTGTTAAAAACAAATACAACTAAAGAATTGAAATTTCATCCTAATTGTGTCATGCATGTGAATAGGGAGGACAAAAATTAGAAACACCTCTCAGTATATTGCACATTTCTGACAATATCCACAAAACCGGAACATTAGAAACATTGTGAAGGTAGAATTTATGGCAGAGATGTTGTATTGAATTCCAGTGGATTGTACAGATGTACCTAATCAAGTGGCCACCGAGTGTAATTTGCGTGGCAGCGGCTTACTTAGTTTTGATCTCATCTTTGTTTCGATCTTGCAGATCCTGGAGTCAAAGCGTGCCGTCATGGAAGGTCTCGTTCCTGAGAACATCAATGGACTCAACGAATAAGAACAAATTCACCACAGCGCCACATCGTATTCCTCTCCCCTGGAAATGTACTGCTGATTCAGTCATTAAAAAATGGCCACCACACTGTCACATGGACTGGAAACTTTAATTTGTTGTTTCCAAATGTGCATTTAAAGAGTTCACCTTAAGTCAGATTCACTCTTGAAGGAACAGTTTCTCTACAAAAAAAGTTTACCGCTGTAATAAATATCCACAGGCCTTTTTTGCCCGTTAGAGCCAAAAAAACTAAGGAATAAGTTAAGTTTTGTTTGTGAAAGTAGTGGTCATATACTGCAGGTCAATGCCGTCCTTGGTCAAATTGTATTTGAAAATACATTTTTATGTTTTGGTTTGGTCTACATTAGTGCCAATGCAGAGGATTCTACAATAATTCCAAGAAAAATCTGCTTCTCATGGGAAACTGTTGTATAGAAGATTCTGTTGATGCAGGCTGTTTCTTTATATGTGCTGTCCTAATGCAGAAGGATGCATTTGGTAATTGAGTTTTTCAAATTCTTGTTATGGATTATTGGACCCAAGTGTTTTAAGGTGAAATGGTAAAGATGGGAGACACATTTAAAATATAAATCCTCTAAGAACATTTAATGTTAGATGTGGATTTTGATGTGGACTTTTACACTGAGGTGTTTGAGTCTTATATTGCTTTATAACAAATATGTGTCATGTACATGAGATCATATAGCTAAGTCTAACATGTAACATGACAGACTCCAAGGCAGTGAACAGAATTATATTATTAATAAATAAATGTTTCTTCTTAATCGTGTTTTAAACTTCTTAACTCTAGTTTCTCACAATAGTGCAATACAGGATGCTTTTTCTATCCCAATGCAAACGTTATGATTATTGACAAAGAATAAAGTGTTAAAATGTCTGTGTGAGTGTGTTTTATATTGAAATTGTGTGTAATTGATTGATTGATAGAGTGAACAATATCACAGTCACAGAATACAATAATAAGCATGTATGTGTATTGGGATGTGTTTCATTGTGGTAATAACATCCAGTACAGTATATGAAATACAGGTTGTTGGTTAGGGAAGTTCTGGAAAAAAAGCCTTTCAAGTTCATCTGTGACCACAGTGAAAGCAAGCAAAACTAATGTTTCTCCTGATGAAAATGTGTTAACCCCCACCCCCAATATGGTCTAATTAAAAACTGAAAATTAGCAAACTGACTGAGAGATAGCCTAGAAATCTAGACGCACCCTAGCGGCAGCAAATTTAATTTGCAGCCAGGGGGTCTAGGCACTATCCGTTGGCTTGCGAGCTGGAAAAACCAAACTCTAGTCAGGCCAATCACATCGTGTATAGAGTCAGTAGACGGGCTTATGGCTGCTGCTGCTGGGAACAGCAGTCTTCTGGAAGACTTGGAGTTAAGCTTTTCTTTGAGAAAAGAACAAAGAACGGCACTGAAATCATTCTTAAAAAAGGAAGATGTGTTCGGAGTTTTGCCAACCGGATACGGCAAGAGTTTAATCTATCAACTAGCTACCTTCTTCGTTGCTCTGCCTGGTTGTAGCGCTATCCTATTGCATGCAGAGAGAATTTGAAAGACAACCGTTTATCCCGCCCCTCGGATTGAGCCCTGTCAATGGAGAGTTCCCAGACCCAACATCTTGATGTGGGTCTGGCTTGTCAGGCTAACTGAGAGAGTTTCTTGGCATATTAGAAGTAATTAATTTGTGATAGTATTCTGTTTTACCCCTAAGGTTAAGGTATAATCTAAGTGGGATCATAATACATTACCAATAATTCAGGAATGTAACCTATAACCTATAACATTTTATTTAACGCCACAGTGCTAGCATACTACGACATCACACATGACATATCGTACATTCAACACAACTGGGATTTGGGGACATGGTTTAAGACTAGGTTCTAATTTATATTTTATTTTATATATTATATTTTATTTAATACATTTATTTAGAAACCATCATTATTATTATCATATTATTATTATTGATAATAATAATTTACTCTTATAATCAAACACTAATAACATAAATGCATTTTGTGGTGGAAGGAAAAAATGTGGAACCTTTTTTTAAAGTGTTTATTTTTGACGTCGAACTTACAAAAATATTATACAAGTGATGATGAGTACGGCAAACCAACAGAGGAAACACTGTCGACGGTTCTACCCATATGGTTCTACCCTACATTACACTCCCATAATACCTTGCGTGAGTCCGTTCACTCGTTTTTGTAGAATCTCTCCTGTGAAGGCTCTTCAATGTTATACACGTGGGGAGTTTGAACACATCGCTACCTCGCTAAAGGTAAGGTTTTAGCACATGTACGTGCCAATTCAATGTCATATAAAACTAGACAGAGTTGTGTGAACAAATTACGGTTATATTACTCTACTGCGATCGCTGCTAAAGGGAATTAGGTGTCCAAAATGTTAGCTAACAGGAGGTTAGCGGAGTTAGCTTAACTTACTGGTTGACACCATAGGCTACGGTTGACTTTGGCTAGCTAAAAGTAAACCGCTAAACAGTTCATTTCAGGTGATAACAATTCGGTCAAAATCTACATTATACATCATGTTGCTTAGTGTCCTGTTTTCTAAATTACCGTTAGTTAACGTTAATGGGTATTCTGCTAACGTTACAATGTTGCCTAAATTGAGAAATGGCAACCCATCAAAATTCAGCGTTATCTACTTTAATGCAAATACAACGCAGCATCCAAGAGCCCCAACACTTAGCTAATACATGATCTATTCACCTTTACTAATGTGTTCTTCTTTCAACAAAAATAACTCTGCCGTTCAGATCTCCCAAACACTAAGAAGAAACAACATTAACAGTTGCCTGTAGGCGTTATTTATTTACATTATGTATAGAACATACGTGATTATAACTTCTTTATAGTAAATATAACGTGTTGTTTTTTAGGTTAAGATCCAACTCCGAGGATGACGAGTGAGGACGTGGAGCGGCTGTTGATCCAGTTTCAGGATGAAGAAGGGGAGGTTCTGGGTTCACCTTTTGATGTGCCTTTAGACATCACCCCAGACAAACTACAGCTCGTCTGCAATGCACTGCTACAGAAGGTAACCAGCTGCCATTATATGCTGTAACATAGATGTAGAATGTAAGTTGTGATGGCTGCACATGAAAGCAGTATTATATGTTTAGCCAGGCCAATATAACTCAAATCTGAAATTTTAAATCCAGTGAATATCTCTTGTTTTTTTGCTGTTATCCACTGTAGGAGGAGCCATTGCCACTGGCATTTTTTGTGCGCGGAGAGGCTGAGGTGGTGTCCAGTCTGAGATTGTGTGTGCAGGCTCTTGGGGTTGAGACAGAGCAAGTTCTGCCAGTGGTGTACCAGCCTCAGGCTGTGTTCAGGGTTCGAGCTGTGGCCCGTTGTACCAGCACACTACAGGGACACACAGAAGCCGTCATCTCGACTGCTTTCAGCCCCACCGGCAAGTGAGTAACTCTTATGCAGAATGAACAGCTGCCTGTTTGTCACGCTTTTTTGTACTCTGATTTGTCTATGAGTCCTTGTAATATAACAACAATTAGAGGGTGTGAAACTATATGTTTCGTACACAAACCCATGGGCAGATTTAGACTAGATTGACATTAAATTGTCATGTTTGTTTCAGATACCTTGCGAGCGGTTCAGGTGATACCACAGTGCGTTTTTGGGACTTGATGACAGAGACGCCCCACCACACTGCCAAAGGTATGAAACCACTTCTACAGGGAAGCATGATCTGCTGTGCATCAAGATACAAATGATTGATTAATGGGTTTAGACACCATTGAGCTGGATTCTGCTTTATTGAAGGACACACACATTGGGTACTGAACATCGCCTGGTCACCCGATGGCAAGAAGCTGGCTTCAGGGTGCAAGAACAGTCAGGTGAACTTCCAACACACATATAGTATTAGGATGTATCCCATGAGTGCAGTGTATTTATTTTGTTGTGGTGCTCTATATGTAGATCTGTCTTTGGGATCCGGTGACGGGTACACAGTTGGGAAAGACTTTGACTGGACACACCAAGTGGATCACTTGGCTCAGCTGGGAACCTCTCCATCTGTGAGCACTAAATTCATCACTTTCTCATTTTTTTTAATTTTTTTTTTATTGCTGCCTATGTTACTGCTGATCCAGGCCAATTCAGATGTAGCTTCTGCACTGATAAATTTTAGCTGTGAAACTTTAGAATTACAACTAAAAGCCTTTTTTCACAGTGAACATTTTTGACATGTCACATTAGAAAAAACACAGGTGTCCAGATATCAAAATGGCTGAATTCCATTTAGCTGCTTCAGTTTTGGGGTCCGTCCTCGCGCATGCTGGCTCACTGTCACACTGTCAGGACATGTGAATAGAAAGGAGCCATCGTTAATGCTATTAGCGACACCTGTGCACACAGTCAAGTCAGTGCAGACCTTCCATCTTTTCCTGTTAGTACAAAATGGTACAGTAATTGAGTACTTGAATGAGTGACTTACTCCCCAAACAATACACTAAAACATTGTTATATAGGGAGCCAAAGTAAACTGGAACTTCTGAGTTCTGTTCCAGAATTAAGAAAATTTCATTAAAATTACTTTGACATTTTCCATGATTTGACTAAAACCGTGTTGGCTCAGTGGGTAGAGCAGGCGCACATATACTGAGAGGGTTTATGCCTCGACGCAGAGGTCCAGGGTCTGAATCCAACCTGTGACGATTTCCTGCATGTCTTCCCCCCTCTCTCTCCCCTTTCTCACCTAGCTGTCCTGTCAAAATTAAAGGTGGAAAAGCCCAAAAAAATAATCTTTAAAAAAAAAGAAAAGAATTCTGTCCTGATTTACTGTTTGTCTGATCTGCCTCTTCCTCTCCCTTTCAGTAACCCAGAGTGTCGGTACTTAGCCAGTAGCTCCAAGGACGGCTCGATACGTATCTGGGACACTGTGTTGGGGCGCTGTGAGAAGATCCTGACTGGACACACTCAGTCAGTCACCTGTGTGAAGTGGGGCGGAGATGGACTTCTTTACACATCCTCCCAGGACAGAACAATAAAAGTCTGGAGAGCCAAAGATGTAAGTGTGTGTGTGTGTGTGTGTGTGTGTGTGTGTGTGTGTGTGTGTGTGTGTGTGTGTGTGTGTGTGTGTGTGTGTGTGTGTGTGTGTGTGTGTGTGTGTCCTACAGCTCATTGTCAGCATTGCCACTGACAATGAGCTGTAGGAGGCTGTGTGTCAAAGCAAGACTCGATGTGTGTTAACTTCTATTTGTGGGTATAGGGTGTCCAGTGCAGGACTCTGCAGGGTCACGCCCACTGGGTGAACACCCTGGCTCTCAGCACAGACTACGTCCTGCGCACTGGAGCTTTTGAACCTGCAACTGCCACTGTCAACCCCCAGGACCTCACTGGATCATGTAACTTTCTTTAAGGAAACAGTGCTAGTGTGAACATTTGCTACTCTTTGAAGAAGAGGCTTTCTGGCTTAGGTGTTTTCGTGTAACAAGCATTTTTCTTTTCCCCCAGTGGAAGAGCTGAAGGCGAAAGCTTTGCAGAGATATGATAAAGTTAGAGTAAGTACAGTTTGTTGTCTGTATTAGTGTGTTAAATTCCCCTTGTATCAGTACCCTTACTCCTGTTACGGTACTGCAGGGTTCAGCTCCAGAGCGCTTGGTGTCTGGATCCGATGATTTCACCTTGTTCATGTGGAACCCTGCAGAAGACAAGAAGCCTCTGGCCAGGATGACTGGCCACAGCGCTCTGGTCAATGAAGTGCTCTTCTCCCCAGACGCCAGGCTCCTTGCCTCTGCTTCATTCGACAAGTCCATTAAAATTTGGGACGGACGCACAGGAAAGTAAGAAAAGCCTCTTATCATGAATGAATCCATGTGTAATACTGCTGTTGTCCAGGCGATTGTGCTGTAGGCAAACAATTTGTGTGTTTGGCACTGAGTAATTATGTCTCTGCCTGCTTGTCCACTTTTCCAAAGGTACTTAACTTCCCTGCGTGGCCATGTGGCATCTGTGTATCAAGTGGCGTGGTCAGCGGACAGCAGGCTGCTGGTCAGTGGCAGCAGTGACAGCACACTTAAAGTTTGGGACATCAAGACTGGGAAGCTGAACATGGACCTGCCTGGCCATGCTGATGAGGTGAGGGAGGGACAAGTGCTGCCTCCTCATAGTTGTATATTGATTGTGTTTTTTATTTTATTTTTTGTCAAATTGCCTTGTTTCTTGTGTGTAAAGGTTTATGCAGTGGACTGGAGTCCTGATGGACAAAGAGTGGCCAGTGGCGGGAAAGACAAATGTCTCAGAATGTGAGTGAAATCCAGAGAAGCAGTCTTTATCTTTGTGTCAGTTATTTAAAGTTAAATACCAATGATTCCTAACCCTTTGGCCCTGTGTTGTAATTCCAGATGGAGACGATAGCCACACCTCTGTTCACTTTCATAACTTTGGCAGAGGATTTCACATCTTCTACTATCAAGACGTCTGACAGCTGGAGTAAAGGTGGCTACACTGTACCTAATCCACCCATTTGGCTTCATTACTCCGTCTGTCAACAATGGCACTGTGTCAAGGAGCTCTAACCCAGTCATGATGCAAATGCTCTCTCCAGGTTTCGAAAACCATGTGGGAATATTAACGCTGTAAAGGTGTTTAGCGGAGTGCAAATGTAAAATGGAGAAGCTACGCTGTAAAATGTGTGTCAGTGTTAGCATCTCAAATTGAAAGGGTTTCCATTCATGTACATGTTGTTTTGTACACATCAGGAGTGCTGACATGTTGTAAAGAACTTAACTCTTAAGTTTAAAGCCTTATTAAAGGGCCACGCCCATCTGCAGAAACCCACAAACATTATGTATTTAAAAAATAAATACATAACTTCAATACAGAATATAATGTAATGAAATGAGATGCATACATAGAGATACAAAAGGGATTTGACTTTACTAGGTGAACTATATATTGCAGGTGACAGGTGGACCACTGAGGCAACAGGTGGGAGTGTTTTAATACCATCCTCTGTGATGTTAATGCCGACCGCTCGCCCTGCACCTTCAGCCTTTAATCTCCTCTGTCCTGCGCTCAGCAAAGCCTCAGTCTGCTGATTTTTCTGACGCTGCGGTGAGGCCAAATGCCACCAGCTCTTTACTCTCTGATCCTCCATCCCACTGAGGAAAAACCAGACTCACCATTACAGTTAGAATAACCTGTTTTACTTTCTGTATTTAACCGGCTTTGTGAATATTTGATATGAATAAATATTTACATCACAACTTTAACCTTGTCAGACAAAACCTCATCACCTGCTTGACGTCACATGTCTCAAACGTTTAAAGACGCTGCTTTATTAAGTAAGTCTTAATAAAGCAGACTTAAGTATTGGTTGCAAACCCTTGAGCAAATGCTTGGGTGGTCTAAAAGTGGTGGAGGAAACCAACATGGGATTAATCTTACCCATAAGTATTTAGAGCTCCATAGCATAGCATGTAGTCCACTTCCAATTCATTTATTAACATATTCCTATTAAGAAAATCAAAACCGTCAGTTGGTAGAGCGGGTGCCCATATATAGAGGTTTACTCCTCGACGCAGCGGGCCCAGGTTCGACTCCGACCTGCGGCCCTTTGCTGCATGTCATTCCCCCCTCTCTCTCCCCTTTCACGTCTTCATCTGTCCTGTCAAAAATAAAGGCCGAAAATGCCCAAAAAATTATCTTAAAAAAAAAAATAAAAGAAAATCAAAACCTATAAAAAAAATAAAAGCAACTCTAACGGTTTATTACTATGCAGATACATGTTTTTCATCTGCACAGAGGCTTTTAGATGTCACATCATTGAATACTTTTTTCATAAGTCATAATTTAGTTTTCTCTGGCCACTTGGCCAATATTTACACATACACCTATGACTATAGTATCTAAATTACAAGCTATTTTTAACACACAGTCACACAGATTGGGTTTATCAATCATTTTATTGAAACCATGTTTTGTCTAAATCATTTTTTTCCAGAGGTTTCCACATCTGATCACGTAAGTCATAAATTTTTTCTGACGTCCTCCCAACATATTCCACAAAATTTCCTCATTCTGCACAACAGGATGTTTTGAAACGTGAATGATCAAATCTGATATGCTGTACGATGAGGTACACGTGCTGTTGGCCTTTTTATGAAAAGCAGCAAAGCGTAAACGCAAAGATTATATACAGTAAAAATGTGCGTTAGTTAATGAAAACAAAACAGTAAAGATTAAACAATATTATGTTGCTCTTGGTTTAAAATGTAATAAAGATTTGCTCCTATCAGGGATACTACATTGGAGATTCTACTGAAGTAGTTTGGCAAAGAGGAGTAAAAGGCTTGTGTGGTGCAACTAGGTCCATCAAAACCAAGCCTTGCTTAAATACCAGTCACTTATGTTATCAAGCCTCTGAAATATCTACCTTTCCCTTGTTGTCGCTCTACATGTAAACACTTTATTAGACAAGAATAAGTGCATTCAAAGATTGCTAATTTCATTAGCATACAAAAGGCTTGTGAAGCAGGTTAGCTTGAGGTAAACAAAGAATATCAAAGTGACATAATATCTGACTAGAGGACAGTCTGTTGGATAAATAAATCAATAAGCACAAGAAAACACTCAAGGCTCAAGCGCACTGAAGTCATATGGCTTACATAGTCGGACATGTCATCTCATCTTGAGTAGAAGTAAATTCACTTACGTTTCAGCACCTGCTTGGAAATAGCAGACTGACTGAGGTTCTGAACAAAGCATTACTGGTCAAATATTTCAAAAGAAAGCCTTCACATGCAGCTGTAGAGAACTCAACCACCTACCGAACCGCTCAGTAAGTCTGATGTTTAAAAATGTAATAACGAGCTCACTAACTTCTATTAACGACTTTCATCTCCTCTTAAGACTGCATGTGAAGATAGTGCTTTTTTTTTCTACAATGTGTGCTTCATGACTACTTGTATCAGGTTGTAACACTACACACTAGCTAAGTTTCCATCCACTTGTCAATCGAATTATCTGAAGTTCGGTAAAAAAAAAAGTCATGCGAATAAAGCTGGTGAAAGTGTGTTTCCACCAAACGGCTTTAAAGCAAATAAAAACCTGTGCGTAATGACGTCACATGCTGTTTTGCGATCAAATTGGTATATCGAATTGATTTTAGACATTTTAAGGTGTTTCCATTCATTTTCGCACTGAATCGCACAACATTCAAGCTAACTTTTGCGAACAAAGTTTTGCTAGACAAAATGGATCATGCCATCTACCAACAAATGATCAATATTGCACAAGTTGTAATAGTGCTTATGTGCCAGCTGATAGCGACATATCAAGCTATAATAAGAAAACAACGACGCTATCAACACATTGCTATGATGATGCAGATGCAGATGCACGTAAATGCCCGACAAAGGAGGCGGCTTGTGGTCGGGAACGACAGCGCTCTAAACTGTTCTGGAAGGTCGTGGTTCAGAGACACTTCACGGAAACCCTTTGGTTGAAGCATTTTCGGATGACCAACACAACATTTGACCTGTTGTGTAATTCTTTTGGCCCGTCCCTTTTCCCAGATGTCACAAGCTATCGCCCTCCGGTTCCAACCGAGAAGCGTATCGCCATTGCGCTCTACAAACCGGCTCCATGCGCAGAGTACAGAGTGGTAGGCGAAACGTTTGGAGTCAGCAAAACCACCGTGCACCAGTGTGTTTACGCCGTGTGCAATGCCATACGAACGAGGATGATGCGAAGGTATATATACCTACCTGGAGTGGATGAGGCGCATGATATCTCGCTGCGTAACTCCAGAGCGCACCTTGTGCCACAGGTGTATGGCGCAATATACGGGACTCACGTCCCGATTAGACCCCCTGCTGAAGGCTACAGGGATTTTGTGAATAGAAAGGGCTGGCCATCAATCTTACTACAGGCTGTGGTAGACGATCGTTGCATCATAAGGGACATTTGTGTCGGCACTCCCGGTAGTGCGTCTCCTCGTTCGTCCACTTCCATCTGTCTTTGTTGACACCTGCCATGTGTGCAAACAGAGCGGAAATTAACTAAAACTTCTTCTTTGTTTTGTGGCGGGTTGCAACCATAAAATGACCTAAAACTTAATCGCAATTCATTATTTATTCGACAAATAACGTTTCCATCAGCGTTTATCACATAAGCCGTATATCGATCAAGATAAAATCCGATGAGACCGAACGTATTTCCTTTGAGTCGATATTCATGAAATTCAATCAAATTTTAATGTTTCCATAAGGCATTTTTCATTCGATATCACTTAATTCGGATAAAAACGTGTGGATGGAAACATAGCTACTGACTCCAGACCAGTTTGTGTAGCCTTGATAAGCCTGCAAGTCCTGTTATCAGTCGGCGAGTAACAGGACAGATGCCACATCAAGATCAATCCAGCCATACTCAGCAGCAGGCCATGAAATGCACAATGAACAGAATCGAAAGTTCATCACCAAGACACAGCGAGGAAATACCGCAAATGTTTTAGTGAGCCGACATTACAAGCACAGTCAGGTAAGCAATTACAACACAGAAGTGTAAAAGTACTGCACAGACATCTTAAAGTACTGCAGCGAACTTGTTTCTGTCCAGTAGCATCTCTGTTCTTCGCTCAGTATATAAGTACTCAGTGAATCAAAAGACACGTTTATGGTTTCAGTACAAAGTGTTCAATCTACAACTCTGTACCATAACAACAGTCACTGAAAGCTAAAACATTAGACATACGTAATATCCCTTTCTTAACCTCAAGTATTTTTTCTTCTCCTCGCTCTACTGTGAACCTTTGGCAATAATAATAATAATAATAATATGCGTGTTTCTTCTCTAAATAAACTTTCTGGTAATAAGACTCAAGAAACATTTGACTTTGCCTTTTCCTGTCGTCCAAAATAAAATGATCCCTCTTAATTCCTAAGTGACCACAAAAGAGAAAGTGGAGAAATGCAAAACTGAGCCCCTCTCCCTCCCTTTCTTTTATCACCGTTTTTAAGGATACGTCCTGCATTTATTTTTATGTAACAGAGTGGAAGCTGGTAATGATGAAGTGCCATCTGCCCAGGGCAATGCAGAGAGCTAGTATGAACTAGAATAGAGGTGTTCAGTTGTGCGTAGCATGAGGCACTGGTCTGTGCTTCCCTCTGGACCTCTGTTGCCGTCTGGCCAGTCTACTGGGTCTTCCACACGTTGTTGAGTAGTTTGACCACCTCCTCATAGATGACAAAGACTATGGCCACGTCCAAGCACACGCGGCCAAGCCTAGGAACTGTTCCTTTGTAGAACCTGGGGACAAGATGAGGTTAGACGGTTTGTCTATAGTAGTGAAACCTAACAGCACACAGCATGCACCAGGAGCAGGATCATGGTTACTCACGCCTGTGGTCCTTCATGCTTCAGGATCTGGAAGGCACAGTCCACAGTGTTTTTGTAGCGGTGGGCGTCCAAACCCTACAGAAAACAGAGTATTAAAAATGACAATCCTGATGACCGTAATAAAATCACCACATGGTGTGTTTCCTACCTGCATCCTGGTCTTTACCACATCCAGAGGTGTATTTCCAAAAACACTGGCTGCTCCCGCCGTCGCTCCAAACATCGCGGTGACAATTGGGTGCATGTCTCGTCCTGGGTCGTCACCTAAGAGGCCAAATCCAAAAGTTGAATTCATGGGGAATGGAGGGAAATGGGAGGAGAATCAATCCATTGGACAGAAAAAGGACTAAGACTGGTCAACAACAGGGACATTGGGCCTCATTCACCAACCGTTCTTACGAAGAAATGTGTTCTTAAACCCCACTTACGCACTTTTTACGAAGATTCTGACATTCACTAATGTTTTCTTATCTTGGATTTGTTCTTAGCTAAGAACGAATTCTACGAACACTCGAGCACTCTTACGCACATTTGAGTGATGACAATTTGCTCCAAATAATTGGTTACTGCATTTTATTTAATTCTACAGTTGTTTACAATGATAGTATTGTACTGTAATTCTGATCATTTGTTGAAGAAAAAAAATCATAGTATGCAAAGAAACACTAACACTGCTTACATAAGCAATTAAACTGACTAAATCCTGCGTTAATTGGTGATTGATCGCGCTATTTATTGGGCCAAAATGGAGTGGTTTTTACTTTGTTACATTGTACAGCAATTATCTATACTTTTTACTCCACTACATTTCTGCAACGTTCCGTTACATTCTCTGATCAGTTTTTCCCCCTGCCAAAACGTCTTCCTGACCGCCACACGTTTGTCTCACCAGTGAAGTTTGGTTGCCATAGATATATATGGGGCACCGCCGATCCTTCATCGTCTTCCAAGCCGGCTCCGGTGCTCCAGAGCCCGGGCGCAGCGCCGCTGACCCTCGGTAATACAGCCTCCGGTAAAAGTGAAAATGAAAATGTTTGTTTTTTATTATTTCCGTTTTTAAATCATAGTTGCCATCTATTTCTCTCCACAGCGTCATTTACTTCTCCGCCAGGCTGCGTAAGACGCGTTCATATCTTATTTATTTGGCTGGACCTCTTCACATCTCCTCCCCATTGTCGCTGCTTCACACACTTTATTTGCTTACATGGTTAAAGAACATAAAACCGTCTTAAAATACATCCATGAATAAAACCAGCCGCATTCTGATTCTAACAACATATTTCCGTTTTATGCTGGTTAGGATAAGAACTTTTTTTAAAAGCCAGCTGGCCTTGTTTGTGGTAGTGGACATCTTCTACTTTTACTAAAGATTCACTGAGATTCAGTACTTCCTCCACCACTGCAATGTACAAGTCATCTGCGACTCCGACAATTATCTCTTGAACGCAGTCTCCCGCTTCCCAGGAGGTGCACAGGAAATGTCATGTCCTTGTATGGGAATTTGCGGGGCGTTTTCTTATGCTAATTAGGAACAACTGGCACGCGCTTTCAATTACGAAGACGTGAGATTCATCAATCCTAAGAACACAGGTGCGAACAATTCAGCTGTTTAAGAACACATCATGAATCCGACGTAGACTTTTCTTAGGGACTTTCTTAAGAACATATTTAAGAGAAAACTTAGGAAGATATTGGTGAATGAGGCCCATTGGATTTTGTTTTGCAGTCAGTAGGCTTTCTTACCTTTGTACCAATTGCGCAGCGCGTTCATCACATAGAATCGGATTGCCTGATTGGTTCCTTGTTTGAGCACAGTCGCCGTCAGACCTTGATACGTCCCCCTCACGCCTAAATGAGTCAAACTGATTAAGTATCTTTATGGAGCACAAACCACACATATGATTATTGGTAGTTACAGACTCGGTTATCAAACAAAATGGAGCAGACCCAAAGTGACAGCACAACAAAAGATGTAACAAATACTCCAAACTGTGTGAGAGCCACTTATTCCATGTTGAGCCCCCCCTGCTCTCTTACCCTGTTCTCTGATAATCTCACTGACTCCGTGAAAGAAGCCTCTGTAGCGAGGTCTGAGCGAACACTGGTCATGGATCAACTTCACCTGGAGGATGAGGGAAGAACCACCTCATCAGTCCATTGTTCATTCGACCATTGTTGATAAAAGCTTCCTACAGTCAAAGAAATGTGTAACAGCATCCAGCTCCACCAACCTTGAGTGTCTCCATGGGGCAGACGACCATGATGGCCTCCGCTATACCTGCTCCTAAACCACACAAGAGGCTCCGCGTGTTGTCTAGCCGACCTGTGGCGTCTCGCATTGGGTTGCTGAGAATTTCAAACGTGCCAAACCTGTGAAAGATGGGAAGGTGAAACATTCGAGAATAACAAGGGTCAAAATAAACAATAGAGTAACATTTGTGTGATGGACTACACCGTAAGCAATTTGTTCAAGACCAAATTAGAAGTTTTCTTACTCCACAAACAACTGACTCAACGGTAGTATCAGAATACCAACTCCAGTAAGTTTGTAAGTAGAAGTAGTATAATTGATTAATTGGTTAGTTGATTGACGTTTGATTTTTTTCAAGCAAAAATAGCAAACATTTGATGGTTCCATGTTCTCAAATGTGAGAATTAGCTGCTTTTACAAGTACAAAACAAGACATTTGATGAGATTAATAAATCGATAATAAAATACTAATTAGTTGCAGCCCTACAAATTTGGCCACCTTTAACATAAGTACAAAGACATGCTGAATCACAGTGAACAGCTTTTACATCAGTTGACTGTTGAATTAATTTCCAGTTTACCACCCTGCCTATCTGTGATGCTATAAAGCAAAACGATGCCAGAGACAAATTGCAGCTCCATCTAATTTATCAAGCTTTTATGTATTTTTTAACATTGAATCTGTGAAGTAAAAACTACTATATATCATGTGTGCATCTTCACCTCACTGCAGACTTGGGTATTGATCCATAGAGCAGGGAGCTGAGACCTCGATACAGCCCTCTGAGCCCGTGATCTTGCACAGTCAACTTCACACAGTCGCCTGCACACACACATTGCATCCAGGAGTGAGTAACCCAGCAGAAGCTTAGCACACAAACCTGCAGTCAGGCAGCAGTCATACATGTCCCAGTGACCTACCGATCCCTCTGTATCGTGGTGGGTTGGCTCTCTCATCTAGCTGCAGCTGGGTCTTGACATACTCTGTGGGGAAGGTGATACAGATCTCTATTCCTCCTGCAATGCCACCTGAGTGAGAAAGGATAGAAACACAGGATTTGTTGACTCACTGTGCAGAATTGTTCTTGAATAGTCTGGGAGCAGGAGGAACTCACTAGCGTTTCTATTTTCGTATTAAAAACGGGATGGATCAATTGCAGAGTGGTGTTTCTACATCTTTCACCTCTTTGTGTTTTAATTAAATGCTAATGTGGTGTGATTAAACAGCAGGGCCTGCATTGAGTTGGAAAGATTAGCTGAGGGCTACTCAATGTAGATCTGCTTCTATTCAATATGCAGCATAAACCGTTTAGCATATTTAGAGATGTTTATATATGAATGCAAAGAAATCAAATTTGAGCATTTAAATAAACACACAACAGACACATGCGACTACTATAGCATCACTACTGGCTGAGTGCGTTTTGACCCAGTTCTGCATAGACAGCCTTAATTGCGACAGACTGAGATTAGACTGAGCTGTGCAGAAAGCAATAGGCGACTATGAGGGGGGAAATCTGCGGGCTGAATGAATATTTGCGTTGCAAAATCAACCTGCAAGGATGGCCTTTCCAGGATGCGTGATTTTCCTCCCCCCGACTGCAGCAGCCGCGAGGTTTCTCCTCGCCCCGTACGGCGGCTGGTGGGCCAGCAAAAAGCCCAGCCCCGCCGCGGCGGCCAGACGCTGAGATGGAGGCTGCTGATGTGGAGTTGAGCTCCGGCATCCTCTCCTCACACTGCAGCTATCGCACGGTCCCTCACACACAGAAAACGGCTTCAATAGGGACGACATTTTGGTCTTTGGGGCAGGTTATAGAAATCTTCCACTGTGGCGATGGTCCCACTCGGACAATATGTCAGACAACAACAACACAGGAAGGTGCACCACTGCCGGCGTGGAGGGTGAGGAGCATTAATATTCAAATAGCGGTCGGGCGATCGGGCGGGCCATTGGCTGCAAAATGTCTTTACTCAATCACATGACTTTGCCTGACTTTTGGCGACCAATAACGTGGAGGTTGCTGTTTTGTTGATGTGCCGAGGCTAATTTCTAGTCTGACTCTGTCAAATGCAATGATAATCCACAACAGTTACCAACCAGTATCATATAATTTTGCTTAAATATAATATTAAAATTATACCTTTCATCATATTTTTTTCCTTCTATGATCTAATAAAGGTTTATATTACTATATAAAGGGTGTCTAACATACACACAAGATAGATAGGGTACTCTATCAATCCCAATAGGACATTATGTTGTAAAGCCAAGTCACAAGTACAAAAAATAAGATACTCAAGGAGGTATGGTATTAAACAAAATACAACAAAACGCCACAAATAATAATATAATAATAAAAACTGAAAATTGACTGACCCACAACTAGGACCATATATGCCAACTATATGTATGTACACAAAGTGTGCAGGGATAATACCCAATAATACACTGCAAAGTGCCAAAATATTAGAATGAAATTAAATATGTGTGTATAGGCTACATTTACAGAAGTCTGTAGTGTGCGTGTGCGTGTGCGTGTGCGTGTGTGTGTGTGTGTGTGTGTGTGTGTATCATGTATGTAATAATAGAAAGCTATTGAGGTATAATACAGAGACTAACACTAATAGTTATACTCTAAGAGCAATGGAATACTGTAATAATAATATGAATTAGAAGAAATCAAATGAATAAGATTAAAAAAGTATTGAACCAGAGTTTGGTACATTGCTACAGCCTCTTAATCCTTGTTCCCTTAAATAGTGCTCTCGCCATGCCAGAGCACAGACACACACTGCCTCCCCCCACCCTTTACAATGAAACTAGGTCAGTGTTTCCACCCACAGCCCCCACCCCCCTGAGAAAAACAGAGAGCCAGTCAGTGGCAAAACTCCAAACTACAATAAATTATTATTCTTCATTTTGGGTAATTGATTTGAAAAACAGATGAATTTAATGCTTCATTAATTTTATTTATTTATGTGTGATCATACAAAGGGACAGACTTTAGCGAAAAAGTCCAGTTCAGGAGCGAGATGCAGGTACGAAGATAATAATTCCTTCAGCTGGTCTTGCTGCTCTTCAGTTTCGTCATTTATTGAGTAGACTCTCACCTGGAAGACATAATGATAAACAAGAGCATTAGTCTCATCTCAGTATATGTCCAGATTTGAGCAGTATCTTTTAGTATCTTTTTCTCACTCTGATCTTGTTGAGTAAGCTCTTTTTTGTCAGTCTGATGTGTAGCAGCCTCTGCACAGTGCTGATTTCCAAGAAAGCCCAGATTCTCAGCTGCTCCAGGCGCTCACACACCTTAACCAGCTCCAACAGCTCCTCATCCAGGGATTCGCTGCAGTTGCTCAGGTCCAGGCTCAGATACTACAGACAGACGAGATAAAGGTTAACTACAACTCATTCATGTCCCACATTTCCACTTCCCCAAACCCCTTCATTGCTATTCTCTAACTATCCCTTCTTTCAGTTTAACACCATCTCTCTACACTTTGCACTCTGTAATGCTGCCAGCTCAGCACCCTGACCTGCAGACTGTGCCTGTACCGAGGCAGCATGCGACAGAGGAGCGGCAGGGTGCTCCAGTTTTGATCGGGGGAGTAGAAAGCTGTCATGGAGTATTCTGTCAAGGGAATCTCAGGCAGCAGTATCCCTGCGAGCCTGTCAGTGTTGATGATTTGGTCCACTGTAAGCTTGACTTTCAGGCCCGGGCAGCTTGATGCCAAAGTTGCCCATGAGTAACCACACACTACCTTGACAGAGAGACAGAAATAAACAAAGGAGGGGAGATTCATTTTCCCCAGTGGTATTTAATTTTTTCTTCTTTTTTTCACACCCAGGACTTCTTATCTCACAGCACCTACACTATTATGTTGCCAAGAGGAACATTTCACTTGTGTGTGTCCTTACACTCAGCTCTCCAAAGCTGACGTCTATCATTTTTCAATAATAGCCTTCAGTGTCAGTATCACACTTTGGCCATCTACATATGCAGTTAGGCAATTTTAATTGGGGATAGTCCACTGGATCAATGGCTGCTATTTCTCACTTGGCAAATAAGCAAGTAATGTGATCTATGTATGTCATGCTTACCTGTTCATGGGGCTCATTCAAAGTACAGTGCAGTGAAAATGTTTGCAAGTAGGTGACATCTCTCCATCCTCGCTGTCTGTGCTGGAATGCCATTAGCAGCTCATCTGACAAGCAGGAGTAACTCAGGCTCAGGTCGGTGAGTCCTTGCAGGTAGCGCAGGATGCGGGGCACATCAGAGTTATGGTGGACTTGCAGTTCACCAGAAAAGAATCCCCTCAAGTCCAAAGAAGAGCACCGGGGGTAGTAGCACATCTGTGAATGTGCCAGGACAGAAAGCACCTCCAGACCCTATGGTTAAAGGATCAGGAATCAGAAACGGATCACATTTTTTTTAAATGCCCTCAGATTATGAGGTCTGACTTATTTCTTTGATTTCCCCTAGCACTTTGGGGAAACCCCTGCCACAGTGATATATCTACTGAAACATTATCTTTGGACTGGTGTTGTAGTCACCTGATTCATGCAGATTCGCATCTCACCCAGACAAACAGAGGTAAGCCTTGAGGCCCCTCTGCGGAGGAAGAGAATCAGGCAGTCTACTAAAGAGTTCCTGAGCTCTAAAGTCCAGGAGGGCTGGTCCAACCCCAGTCTCATGAGGGAGAGGGACTTCAGTGGTGCATTTACTCTGTGGAGACAAAATCATCATCAGGAAATTGTCAGTTACAGTCTGATGGATTGGGATCAATTGGGGTGTTGAATTGTATAAAACCAAAATTATGTTTGGATGGGCCTGAAGGAAACACACTCCTTTACCTAGTAAGCTCAGAAAATAGCCCGCTGATAGCTTGCTCCAGTCGCCGGGCTACTAAGGACCTGCGTGGAGGACACACACACACCTCCAGCTGTTCCAGGTAGACTCCCAGAGAGCGGACATAGGCCACAGCAGAGCAGTATTCAGACTGCCTGTATTTGGACAGCCGACCATTGAAGTGGAAGAAGTGGGAGCGCCAGAGAGAGGGAGAACGCATGACATTGTGCCAGTGGTGGCAAACCAGGTCTGCATTACTGCGATTACGGTCAGTGAGAAACCTGAACACGTGCTGCAAGCACACATCAGGAAGTGACCCCCAACCGCTCACCCTCTCTGAGCTACACCCATGACCTGCAACACTGAGCACTTGTCCCATCTCTTCTTTTCCGTCCTCTTCTCCACCAAAGCCCTCCTTCAGAGTGCTGTCTTCTCTGTTTTGCAATGAGAGAAACTCCTCATCCATTTTTGTTTCTATGATTTTGGCACACAATATTCTATAGTAGAGGCTAATCCCTCTTTAGATTTAGGAAAAAGTCACAAAATTCTGAAATGTGAAAACTGGTACTCGGTAAGATATGGGAGACAGAGAGATTGCCTGATGCTACAAGCAGTGAATGGAACACTGTGGAAGAATATACTACAGAACGTTAGGGTTCTATTGTGACATCACAATAAATCAATTATTAGTTCAGGTCTCCATTCAGTTTTTTTCAAAATACTTAGAACCTTAAGGGGAAGTTCAAGTCACGCTGGTTTGCAAACATAAAACTTAAAAAAAAAAATGAATTAACACATAAAAAACATTTATTTTAATAAAAAAAATCCATTTGACTGGATGGATTGGTTGACCACTTCTTTCTTTCTTTCTTTAGTTTTGCACAAACATACCCGGCTAGGTACAGAGTCAAATAAGAGAGTGGACATGTACAATATTTTTCAAAAAGAATAGGAAGCAAAAGCAGAGGTTACAAAAACAACACGTTAACTTATTAAGATTTATAACCACAGATATTAATGATTTATTATTGGATTGCCAACATTTATAGCTGCATTCTACCTAAATGATAGGAAGAACACCTGCTAAAGGGGGTTTCTAAACCTGGCAACCCTAAATGTGTTCTTTATCATGGCTCATAATGAATCTTCAAACATTTGTAAATGACTTATTAACTATTAATAAATGTATCACATATAAGCCCTTTTATAGAAACACGTTTCTGATGGTAGCTTTGCTAAAAGTCTTAAAAGAAATGTGTCAATTCATAAATAACTGTATATGGGGTTTTGAGGACTTGTGTTTGGACAGTTTTTTAAATGTATTTGAGAGCTACGGTTAATGACACATTGCAGTGTGTGTGTGTGTGTGTGTGTGTGTGTGTGTGTGTCTGTCTGTCTGTCTGTCTGTCTGTCTGTCTGTTTGTGTGCATACGTGCGTTTAATCATGTTCCTCTCTCTCTCTCTCTGTTCTCTGTTTTTTGCAAAGAGAGGCCTACATCAGACAATCAGACTGATTTTGTCCACACAGTTTATTTGTATTAACACAATATTAAAAATATCACAGAAACTAAAGATGAACTCAAAATGAAATAAGGAATCGACATGGCTAAACTTAGGTGTAAACAGAGAGTTGTTTACAAGATTAGGCAGATATTGCACATAACAATTAGTTATTAGTATTTCCTGAGAGCATTAATACAGAAAGTAAACAGCTTTGTTTTAAGTAAAAGCAACATTTTTCACTGATGATGACTCCATTTATTTCTTTGAGTCCCTCTGCTCTTCAAACAGGAAACACTTAGCCTGTGCAGAGATAAAGAAAACAGTCAGAGGCTCTCTGGTAAACAGAGTGACATAATCTGTGGTATGTTTGGTGGAGACTGTGAGCGACTCTATGTCTGTGTGTGTTTACAAGTGTCTGTGCCAACCTCATGCCAGCGCAGTGTGTCAGGGGGCAGCCCCAGATGGCAATGGGGGCAGGTGTGTGTCTGATCAGGCACTTCCTGGTTCCTTTGCCCCCAGCCGGGACCCTCACTGCCCCACAGGGGGCGGCATGTGGAGTGGGAGGACCAAGCTACGCCAAAGTGAGGTCGAGGGTCTGTCTGGTAGCTCACTTTCTGGCCACTAGAGGGCGACGGTGACAAAGGATCCGAGTCTTCCTGCAACACCAACAGCAACACAGCACAAAACAGGATTGTACAACATATTTTACAAGTCAGTTTTCGGAGGTGAATTTGAGTGTTTAACAGCAAAGAGGCAAACTGTAGTGATTTCAAATCCTGGAGCTGCTCAACAGAAACTGAATGGATAAACAATGCAGATTTTACTGTGATGTACTGAACTCATAACAGCATGATAAAACTACATCAAGCAGTTCTACCAACCCACAGACTCAATATAACTTAGTCTCAATGGGCCAACTCCCAAAAAATGTTACTCATGAATTTAAGTATTGATACACACCCTCAGAGTCAGATTTCTCTTCTTGAAGTTATTGACTTCTTTAAATTATTAAGCAGCTTGATAAATAATAGAGGGTTGTTAAGCAAATTATTTGACTTTAGTGTAATGTTAGAATCAAAAGCAATAACATATGGAAAAATGACCTTTGATAGATAAATGTATGAACTTGTGCATAATATATGTCAGCCACATGCGGTGTGCACATGTCTAAAATAAGATTAATTTATTCCATACAAACTTTATATTGTACACTTTGTATATTTGTTTAACATGTTCTTCTCACTGGGCCTTTTTTGAGCATTGTAATGCCAGTTGATACACATCCTACAAAATTATGACAACCCTTTTCTTTTGGTACTATGAATTAATATGAATGAATGTTTTAATATTTTTAACCACACAAACTATATTTCCTCTGATCTCAGTAGTTCACAGAAAAAGCACAAAGATTTATTTCCATAAAGAAGATATGGATTCCCTGTAAGATCAGGCTGCTTTATATGGCAACTTTTCTTTGCACCAATGATTGCACAAAGTTAAAGAGGTTGTCCATTAATTTTGTTTTTGTGAAATTACACAGCTATTCTAAAAAAAAAAAAAAAAAAAAAGCTTTTCCACTTCTCAATGTATCTGATCAGCACTGTCACACAGTGAAATAATGTGTTTAGTAAGAAATGTTAAAACCTGTTCAGGAGTTTCAGGACGATACTCTGAGTCAAGAGACTTCAGGCAATACCAGCAGGGTTCAGATGGGCGATCTGCGAGAACACAAACACAAAGGTACTACACCACGGTTCTGTTCAGTGTGTGTGTGTGTGTGTGTGTGTGTGTGTGTGTGTGTGTGTGTGTGTGTGTGTGTGTGTGTGTGCACACCTGCATGCGTCCTTTCGTGCATACGTGTGTGCGCTTACTCTGTGTTTTGTTGGAGGGATGAGATGACACTGAAGGGGGAGTCAACTCTTCCTCTGTTGGCAGGGGGGACAATGGGTGGCAGTCAGCATCGTCCTGTGTGTTTGTGGCTAGGAGAGTCTCCTGTGGTAAGGTCTCTGCGTCACTGATACATAGATCCTCCCCCCCGACCTTCATCATTCACACCAACCAAGGGACAAACACTTTGAGTAAAGAATTGTGTTGATTTCCCCTGATTACCAATTTATTTGAGTTAAATTTACTCTGAGGGTGAATAATAACAATCATGAGCTGGTGTAGTGTGAATTTTGTCCTGTCAAATCTGACCTGACTGGGCTCTACCTCTCCATCACAAGCTGAACTCTCGGCCTGGTCGTTCTCCTCCGGTTCCTGGAAGTTTTGGGGCTCTCTGTTCTCCTCACTGCAGCTCTGAGTCGGTGTGTCAACCTGGGTAGAAGTCGTCCCACTGAGGTTTGAGAGAGAAGCAGCAGAATTAAAAAACATGCCCTCCTAACCGCCTGACTAGAAGGTTATCAGCCAATCAATCTTCAGCTGATTACACTAGCGCAGCTTCTACTGTTACACTCAAGGCGAGCACCTGTTTAGGCAAAACATTCACTCTCTCCTTTCCTTACCTCTGGGTGCTCTCTGCCTGTTCCTCCCTTTCTTCCTCCATCCCTGTTCATGTGTCTCCCTCCCAGGGTGCCTGATGTGTTATTTCCTCTTAATTCCACCGTTCTTTGACTTTTCCCTCTCTTCCACTGCCCCTGTTTGTCCTCCTGTCTGTCCGCCTCTATGCCGTCTCCCCTCCCTCTCTGTGTGTGAAACGGAAACTCCAGGCTTTTAATATTTGATGTGTCTGAATAGTTCACAAGCAGGTTTCTGTAAAGAGTAATCAGGTGAGCACTCTGATGTCTCTGCTGTGTGTGGAGTCTGCTTTGACATAAGTAAGCCTGCTAATACCAACACTAAATACACATTCTGCAAATTTGAAACCTATAAAATGTCTGACAACTCCATACAGCATAGCACTCATACTCCTAGAATATACCGATATTGATAAAGAGAATTATTTTCAACATCACAGTAAAATATATTTATTTTGATACAAGAAAATGTCTTAATCTTAATTTGCAATTTAAGATATTTACTACAGAGTATTTCACACTTACTTTTACTTAAGTAAAGGATCTGTGCCATCACTGTAGACTGTAGATAGCCTTGTAAAAAAACGGACAAAATAAAAATGTCTCAAATTATCTTTATCATCTGCAGCTCAGTATGTGTCATTCTGTCCATTGTGTTCAAATGACTGCCATCTTGTGCACACAACAGCAACGTGACTGCAACATTGTAAGTGACTTATTCCTCCAGCAGATGGAGG
The DNA here is from genome assembly GCF_008315115.2 of Sander lucioperca. NCBI lineage: Eukaryota > Metazoa > Chordata > Actinopteri > Perciformes > Percidae > Sander > Sander lucioperca. Next base: position 14,110,109 of record NC_050185.1, on the reverse strand, counting down.
AAGAGCATTTGCTTTGCCGCTCTTAAACTGTTGGCGGACAAACAAACTAAAGCCACATCACTACCCCAAGGCATTTCTGTCTTTCTCTCTTTTTCTCTGTCTTTTGTTCATTTTGTCCATTTCATTTAGTCTCCCTTATAGTCCAGGAGATTCTCTTGCATGAGCACCTCTTTATTTAGCTCTGCATTCCTGCGTGTTAACTTCTTCATTGACACAAGTTTACACTATAGAAACTTCACATTAGCCTGTAAGATATGAATGAATGCCATTTTCAAAAACAATTATCAACTAAAAGTTTTTATTTCAGGGTTTTAAAGAGCTTGTGTGTGTGTGTGTGTGTGTGTGTGTGTGTGTGTGTGTGTGTGTGTGTGTGTGTGTGTGTGTGTGTGTGTGTGTGTGTGTATGTGTTGTGTGTGTGTGTGTGTGTGTGTGTGTGTGTGTGTATGTGTTGTGTGTGTGTGTGTGTGTGTGTGTGTGTGTGTGTGTGTGTGTGTGTGTGTGTGTGTGTGTGTGTGTGTGTGTTGTGTGACACGTATGTGTTTCTGTATGTGTCTTCCTGTAAGTGCACAGCAGGTAAGGGGTAATTTGAATGTTTTTCTTGTATATGTGTGTGTGTTTTTGTGGGAGGAGGGGGACAGGAACATAAGTGGCGATGACTCACCAGTCTTTTGTGACAGTGGTGCAGAGAGAGTGCTTTTCACCCATTTCTCTCCCTTGGGGCTTGCATACAAAACAAGAAATGGAGAGAGGATAAAGAAGAAAAGGAGAGGAAGATTGGGTGTTAGGGAGCATTAAGGAGGAGTCGGAGGGCATGGATAATAAAGGAAAAAAGGAGAAGATGGGGAGAGATGAAAGGAGAGAGCAAAAGCACAAGGGTTGCAGAGATCATAAACAAATGATGCGGCTTCAAGGGACAGAGGCCGTTGCAGCTCTACCTCTGTTGTCCTAATGGCTGATGAAAGTGTGGTTGATGAGGCATATTATGTGGCAAAAAATAATGTTCAACAATGGTAGTTTAACAGACAACACATTTAACAAACATGGGGAGGAGAGAGCCACGATGACATGGATCAGATTATGGGAAAGTTCTTGACTGTTTGAGCAGCTTTCATATCTTAAGAAGATAGTCATTCATGTTTCAGCAACTTACTTGCAAAACAACCTAGTGTCATGTACAGTACAGATGCAAGGCATACAATTTGCTGTGCATGATTCAAAGTGATGTTTTCTGAGGTGTTTCTAGATTTGATAGCATTTTAAGTCATTTTGTGATACTAATATGAAACCTATATTCTGGCCCAGAGGTAACAATTTGTAGGTGTTTGCCATATCTCATGTTTTTCTTGGATACTTTTAAAATTGTAGACCTTGACTCTAACAGCTGCTTTTATATCCTCAGGTCTTGAAAAGCTGACCAAAATTTCAAAATGAGAAACCACAAGTCGCAAGCTGTTAAAGCTTAGTAATGTACAGTACACGTTAAACAATTAAATCAAACCGTGACAGAACCTGAATTTAGAGTGCAAGAATCAAATATCATAGTTTTATTAAGCAAATCAAGAGACATAATGATTTGTGAAAATATGTATTGGACTAAAGTTCACTGGGTCAGAAAAAGCATCCTGGCATGTCTTGAAGGTCTATAACTCTGAAGTAATTTAATCACTTCAAACAGTGCAACAAAGATGGGTCAAGTTGCAGATTAAATACCAATTAGCAGCATTTCTTCTTCAGTTACCAAATAGGCATGACACTTTGACGTGAATTTTTCAAAGCAACATGAGGCAACCAACAGGGCTCTGACAAGGCTAAATTATCTTGTGTTCAAACAGGTGCATCAAAAACATTGCAGAATTAGGTAAAATCACATCAAAATACAGCAACAGAGTTAAATTGATAATAAAAAACCACCAGGAAGTGTATGATGGCCAAGCGCGGCATGTTCATTGTAGTTTGTTTTCTTATTTTTTTAATCTCAGTTTAACCTGAATCATCTCAAAATATCTTTCTTTGAGAAAGTAATGGCCAAAATAGCAGCATAATCATGTTACACAACCCAACACAGAGCAGAGACATACAGAAAGATCAAGGAAACAGAAAAGAATATCAAAACAGGGCATAAAATACACCATTTACTGAACAAAAAAAACATAAACAAGATAGTGCTTGTTGCCATGCAACCTATTATGACCCATTTTGTATCAGTAATGGCGACTTGGTCTTTCATTTGTCTGTTCATTGCACCAACTCTTGCATAACCAGAACTTTTGCTGGTGTTGTTGGTCTTTTTGCACTCTCAGCGTGTAAACGTCTGTATTACTACAGTGTAAACTAGTGTAACTCTACTTTATATGCATAGATATGCATAGTAAATTCTGTTTAGTTAACATCACGCTGGCATAGTTGAGCCCAAGTCCCACTGCTGTAGAAATTCATGATCATCATTTAATCAGATTTTGAAGGTCTTATAGCTGTATTAATTCAATATTCACTCTACTAATGGCTGACATTTTCCCTCATATTTTTGCTTCTGTAAATGCATGGGCTTCTTGGGGCCATTACAGATGAATTGCTTTGCTGTCAGACTCTTTTGTGCCAGGATCTGGATGTATACCACATCTTGTGCCTGTGAAAGAAAATACATTTAAATTATATGCACCCAACAGGCAAAACATAAATGATTATAAGGGTGTAATGTGATCTAAAGCTTGACACAATTATCCCATTGTGCTGGAAAAAATGTAAATCTCATTTGTGTAGTATGTCCTCTGCACTGCCTCTGACTTCTCAAGACCTACTTTTAGCTTTAGGATCTTGTTGTTAGAGGGTTCGATCATCTCCGAAGGTGAGCAGAGGTGTCTCCAAGTCAGAGAATGCAGATGTTTCCTCACTATCTTGTTAGATCTGTAGAAAAAAAACTATCATAGCACAAAGATAATAACTGATGGTACCGGAGCATTTGGATAAAAGCAAGTTATGTTGTGATGTTGCTGATCGAGGCAGTATTCAGCGCAACTCATCATCCAAACACTGCCAACTTTTACCTTGTCAGTTAATCATCCTGCATTGTACTATCCTCTTAAATCCATTGGTCGGTCGTGTCATTCATTACAAACTCAAGGTCAGCAGCCAAACTAAAAAACTTTATTTTATTTTTTTATAACAGGTGGAGACCAAAAACAGAGCTAAAAGGAGAGTGAATGTTACCTTGTGTCGACGATGTTTCATTTACGGGATTGTTTCCGCTGGATGTCCCTCATTTTCGGCCGGATGTCCCTCACCTTCCATTTTATTTGTGTTGGCGTGCTAAACTCCGGTTGATTTATGAGGACTATGGTTAACTGCTCCTCAGATCTCTGCAGGGTAAATCGAGACAGCAAGCTAGACTATCTGTCCAATCTGAGTTTTCTGTTGCACAACTAAAACAACTTTTGAACGTACACCTTCCACCAAAACAAGTTCCTTCCCGAGGCTACTTTGCAGAGGAACCATTGCTCCGTCCGGCGCCCAGGATGATTGTGATTGGTACATAGCATATTTTTCTCCTAATATTGTGTGGACTAGCCAGCCTACGGAGATAGGTCTGGCAATGCAAGACTAGCTGGACACTAACTACTGTTTGCTAACATGTTCTCCATTTCAACTTATAGGGTGATGATATTTCAATGGATTCGGGTGTGTTATGCTAGTAGCAGCTAGCCTCCAGCAGAGATGAGGACCAGACTACAGAGGTATGGTAAGCTCACTTCTTCCTAACTCCACACCCCCGGATATTTTCTTTTAATATCAAACTTAAACTCTTCTGCACCAATTGACGCTGACTTAAATGACATCACTTAAGGCAATTTATTAGACTTTGCACAGCTCTCTCAACTTTTTTTTCACATATCCGGGTGTACTCCCCAAGATCTGTGAACCTACTTTGATGTGTACAATTGTACAAAGAGTTCACAAGAGAAATAAAAGGCAGAAACTAAATGTTACGGATAATTATTATTCATTATTTAACTATTATGCTAAGCTAATTGCCTGCTGACTTTAGCTACAGACATGAGATTGGTATTGATCTTCCCATCAAACTCTCTGCAAATGTCCACAATGTCTAACTTATCCTTTGCCTTGCCTTTATACCAACAATCCAACCACAGCACATTTTATGATTACATTACTGAATTTATATAAATGTTATAAACAAGGTCATTAACTCAGCTGTCAGCAGCTCTCGTAGTCTTGTTGACACTGGTTGCGTCTTTTTCTTAGTCCCAGTAGTACAGCTTGCTGATGGCTAGTGGTTAGCATTGCTGTTTTTAGAGCTCAAACAGCCTAATATTGAAATCACTTTAGCCAAAATAAATAAACATTTTCATTCTTACAGTCAGTCAGTTAATATCCAGCTCAGATATCGGCAGAAGCTCCAAGCTGTAATCATACATCTGGATTCATAATATGGTGTCCAAGAATCACTCAACAAGCCAAGAGACAGCCATGAAAGGTACCATTGCAATCAACTGGTGAGCAAGCTGGCAAGATAACACACGATTAGACCATATTGACAGCCTGCTAATCACTGTCAGTGTTTGTTTTGATGCCAAACAAGTGGCAGCCACTAGCGCTTCAAGGAATTAAAGCAGAAGGACATATTTCCTGTGTGAAGTGAGAGTGAGGAGGAGGTGTGGAAACAAGATATGGCAAAAACCTATCTACCAAACACCTTTCCACTGGCTGATTGGCTGGCTCGAGGCAGGAGCGAACATGACTCAATCTTTATATTGAATGCCAGCAGCTAAATTACTATACAGCTCAAAGAGAGAGTGTGTGTGTGTGTGTGTGTGTGTGTGTGTGTGTGTGTGTGGTCCTGCGCAGTAAAGTGTACAGATGGATGACTCATCCACCAATCATGTGACTCATCAATCACTGCAGTTTACCATTTCCCTCCCGCCTTCAGAATTTCTCCGTTCTTCCGTTATTCCGCCCCTTTTTCATTTCCATTCTTTCTTTTATTCTCATCTTCATTATTTGATTGTCTAGGAATATAATAAACTCCCTCTATAGTTTTTTTCTTAATTTTTCTCCATATTGATGCAACTGTGACATACTGTATATGAGTCAACGGTCACTATAAGCTTCAACTGATTTCCTCTTTCGTATATTTGGATATGTTACTCAAGTATCAAGTGTTCTTGCTATATTTGCTGCTATACAAGTACAACATAGCAATCGCCAAAAAGCCATTAAAAAAACTGAACTTTAATAAAATAATTGCTTTTATTTTTTATCATATAGCAAAACTAGTAATCATCATGCTGTTATTTACACATTGCACGGGCATATTTATTTCACACTGTACATCTTACAATGCTAAAGGTGACATCAACAACAACACTCTCCTTTTACAAGACAGATGGCTTCACTGTGGACACAGTGGCCCTCCTCCTTTGAGATTTCTTTTTTATGTTCACAGTTTATTCAGAGAAAACAACCATCTTGAATTCCCTATACTGTTTTATTTTTTCTCTTTTTTTTGTTCTTTTTTTTGCTTCATTTTTTAAGATGCAAGTAGAAAGACGTGCATTTAACGCTTTAAGCACAATCCCTGACTCCCCGGCCTGAAACTTTTCAATGAATTTCTTCTGTAAATGAACAAAATGTTTGTAGCCTCTTGGTGGAAATCTGTTTTAAAGGCTCCAGAACAGATTTGTGATTTCAAGTATTATTTTTTTTGGAAAGAAAGTAAAAAATAGAGATAATGGGTTATGCAAGAAAATGGCAAAAGAATGTGTGAAAATATGAATTGGAGATTAACAAAAATATGAAGGACTCCTACAAGGTCAAGAAAGTACTGTATGGTGGCGGTGATGGATCTACCATAAATATGTTGACACAATAACCTCTGGATCCCAAAATGATTGAAAACCCTTCGTCCACCAGGTTGGAAGTGTTTAGTGTTTAAGTTTGTGCTTTTGGAGTCCACAGGGTTTCTACATTGGGACCGGTTGTGATGATAATATTATGCAATATGATATTTCCCTTATAGAACCATGCTGCTTGTAAGGCAAAAATCTAAATATTGAGTTTGAAAAACTGAAATGTGTGTATTTGGCAACTTTGCAAATTGCAGCTGTTTAAAGTTGATCCAATCGGGAATAAGAAAGGCAACTACACACATCAAATACAACAAAAATATACTGTCATTGAACATTTGACAATAGCAGTTTTTTTATATTTGTGTAGCTAAGAATTCATTGAACTATTTAGTTTTGTAATATGACATACAGAATATAAAACAAAAGATACTAAGTGATGTTGTAAACATGGTCCTCTTACAATGGGCACATCTTGTGAATGTGTCAGATGTGATTGTGTGTGTGTGTGTGTGTGTGTGTGTGTGTGTGTGTGTGTGTGTGTGTGTGTGTGTGTGTGTGTGTGTGTGTGTGTGTGTGTGTGTGTGTGTGTGTCCTCTAGAAGACTCTGAATAATGCAAGAGCATCAGAGATTGACCTGAATGGAGGCAGACATACATCATGGTATGTTCTGTTTCAAAATGTAAACTGAGCAAGAGGCTGAACATGGTTACAGGGAGCCTAAACTGGGACCCCTTCATCCTCTCCCTGACTGAGAAAATCAACAAGAAATACAGTGATTGAAACAAAAACTATATAAATCTTACTTTTTTACTTCTTGGCCCTTAAATTTCCATCAGGCTCAAAACACATATCTCTTCTGAGTCTTTTTTTCACCTCTCTTTTAGCTTTTCTCCAGCTACTGTATATCTATCCCACCTCTGTCAGTCTCTCTGATCTGACAAATGTCCAAAAAGTCTCTCAGTACATTCTGCGTTTCATGTAGATCCTCTCAATAAAGTTTTCCAGTTCCTCCTCACTGTCCAGCTGAGGCACCAGCCCATCTTCCTCATAATCATCTCCCGGTGTGACTTGTTGATAGAAGTACGGGGGTCGCCTGCCTCTAGTGGACGTGGTTATTGGTTTGGGCGGAGGTAGGGGTTGGTAGGTCCGTGGGTGAGGAAGGATATAGTTAGAGATATAAGGGGTAAGAGGCAGGCGTGGCGCTGGCTGCTTCCTCCAGCCCTGCCCACGGTTCTTACCCCCAGCCCTGTGCCTGCGCCTTGGGGTCTGGAGGTCAAGTTCCTGGGGGCCGAATGGCTGGTCTCTGGAAGGGGAGGGCTTGCCATAATATTGTGGTTTGGGATATGGGAAATAAACAGGGTAGTATGCTCGATATGGCTTCTGGTAGTATGGATAAGAGGGAAAGGCTAAAAACTGTTTCTGGGGTTTATACCAGTAGTCAAGCTGCTTCTGAGGCTTATACCAATAGTCCTGCTTGTATGACTTGACTTTGTCCTTGTGCCATTTCTTGTTGGACTTGTTAAACCTATATGGGGCTTTCTTGGGGTTTTTTGAGGCAGTGTAGTGGTAGATAGGCGGAGCAGCCAGAGGAGGAGGTACCAGAGGCCTGAAGCGCGGGGCGACAGGGTTGCTGTTGGTAGGCAGCTGTTGCAACTCTTTCCTTTTCTTCTTCTTTTCCTCCACGTCACTGATAATCTCAATCACATCATCAGCAGGCAGATGCAGCTTGCTGCTGATCTCAATCAGCCTGTCGATCATTTGCTGGTCCAGGTCGTCTTCATCGGAGATGACCTCCTCGGAACGCTTGTCCTCTGCGGTGTTGCTGGCGGCCCCCATGCTGCTTTTCTGCCGGGGCTTCATGTAGGACTGCTGCTTCCTCCCCATGTACTGCAGCAGCATGTCAGAGGCGATGTCTGCCAGCCTTTGCTCCTCCTCTCTGGCTCGCTCCGCCTCCTCCTGCTGCCGGAGCACCTCCTGTTTCTCTGCGCGTGCTCTTGCCTCTTCTGCCATGTGGGAGAGGCTCTCCTCCTCTTCTTCAACCTCCTCCTCCAGCTCCTCTCCCTCATCATCAAAGTCATCCATGAAGTTACCCCCCTTGGTGGGTCGGTTACGGGACTGGTTCTCTTCCCAGTGCAGCTTCTTTCCGGCTCGTGCTAGCTGAGTGTTGTATGCCTTGTAGCCCTTCAGAGGAGGCAGGATCTCATTATCTTGGAGACCCAAGTCAATGTTTTGGAAGTAGCCTCTTATTTTGCGCTGCAGAGAAGGATCTTCTCCCTGTGAGGCAGAACTTAGTCTGGCCTTGTTTAAGAAACTTTCTAAATAATTTTCCTCCTCCTGCCCCTCATCTTGTTTCCCTTCTTCCTCATTTACACTATCAGCTCCCACATCCTCCATGGACCACCCTTGATCCTGCTCTGACCTTGTGTTTTTATCCTCCTCATCCCTTTCCTTTAAGTCATCACCCTGATTAGCTGTCAAATGGCTTACAATTAGCTGTTCAATAGCCTTATCAGCCACTCGCCCCTCCTCCTCCACCCCCCTCTCTCCCCCTGTCTCCCCTGTTCTCCTTATCTCACCACCCTCCAGGCCTTCAATGGAGGGCAGCTCCTGACTCTGATCCTCTTCCCAGTCTCTGTCTCTGCTCGCCTGGATTTCACTCTCCCCTGGGTGGTCCAGGGCCTCCAGAAGAACAGCGAGCATCTGCGCAGGGTCCATCAAGTTATCTGATTGGTTATCTTGACCCAGGCCCCGGCCCCGGTCTAGCGACACGTTGTCAGGGCTGGAGAGACTCTGGGGTGGGGGTGAGAGAAAGGGGGCGAGGTTGTCCTTTTTAAGGTCTGTCCGGGTGTGCCCCTCCACCCCTCCCTCCCTTCCCTCACCCCACACAGGGTTGGTGCTAGCCAGATGTGGAGTGACAATGAGCAGGACCAATAGGATGAGGTGGGCTGTGGAAGGGGCGTGATGACAGGTCATGACCATGCAGAACTGGCAGGAGGGAGGTTACGCACCTGAAGAAGAAAGGAAGAAGGCAGAGGGAGAAGAACAAAAGACATGAGAAATGATTCACATTTGCTGTAATTTTTTCTCTGGATTCATGAGTATGTGGAATTTCAAATGGCAATATACTGGCACATCTCGATAGATCAAATAATATACAGCTGTTTTGTGAAAAGGCCAGTCTAAAATGTACAGAGGATGACTGTTAAGAAATACTTCACTGACTTTAGTATTATAGCACAAATAGCCTGGTAGAAATTAAAATAGCATATAGATTGACAGTCTCTAATTTAAAAACAATATATATTTCCACCATGAAGCCACCCTACAAAAGCAGCTATACTGTGAGCAGTTTTGAATTGAACAAACGTGTGAGAACAAAGCATGCAGCCAAACGCAGTCTATTGAGCAATGTCAAATCCAACAAAGAAAGTTGCACGCTCCTCTCTCATGTCTGTTTTTTATGGATGTTTGTGATGAAAAATCAAATTCTATTTTATAATATTTATTAACACCAGATCCATTTGTTTGCCATTGAACCCCCTGTGTATGTGGAAACACAGAGATGAAGCTCTGATCTGACCATATAAATCAGTCGTGATTCTTTCGATATCTAATTGCCCATGTATTTCAAGAGGAAGGTACTAATTTGCATACAGAAATTGCGCTTCGAACCTACACCAGAGCCATTTGTTGTCTGTAGTCTTGCGTTAACCCAGTCATTATCTCTCCAACGCGCGGATGAATTGATGCATGCTCTCATATATTTGTCTTCTCGTGAGATTTAACCGAGTTAACTGTTAGAACAGTCAAGAAATTTAGGTATTGAATTTTCAGTCTGAAATTCTGGCATTTAAAAAAAATGTCTCACCTCTTCGTCCAAGCAGGCTCCTCCAGAACGCACGCACTTGCCATTTTAAGCGCAAATCGTCTATTTAATTAGAAAAATACAGAAATACGAATTGATCCGAGGTCTGGCTCTGTCTGAGCTGTGATTTTGGTATTCCATGTGTCAAAGCGATGTGACCAGTATACCGGTATAAAGACGGCACGCACGGGGCATTCATGCGTAAAGCTGGCTACGGTTGAGTTATTTAACCCTACGGTCCCTGAGCGGTCCATCCAAATTGTAAATGAGTTGGTTGTTAAATTTAGGGGATAAAGTCGTTTTTTCAAAAGGAACGGGGGGAGCAGGCAGTAAGTAACGCGGCTTTGTCATTGTGTGGTGTGGATTTTCTCCTCAGTGGCAGTGGTGGAATGCAGACAAGCACAAATTTGGGCAACACAGCACAGAGTGCAGCCCAAATTTTAACTATTTCCATTTTATAAACTGGACCAGCAAGGTGGAAAACGAAACAAATCCACTTAAGGTAACTGGCATGCAGAAGACGTGATTTAGACTCTAATTTAATCTAGAATTAATCAACAGAAAATTGACAGTGACATTTAAATCACAAAAAATGTTGTTTGTTATAATCACGTTTAAAAAATATCGACCGAATTTCTATTCGGATTTCTTTCGCATTTTTGAGCAGCAGCTGCACACAGAAATATTTCTTAGACATAATTTCCTATGCAGTGTAGAGGTTTGATTCTTTAATTATACCCCGAAAATAAATACAAGATAACATATGCTATTGTTTTTTTGCGGTTACAATTATCAATTAGTATTATACATATCAATACATTTATATTGAAAAAAAATTCATTATTTAATAAATGTGTTAATTTCTCAATTTAGTGATAACATATAAGTAAGAATAACTGGAAAATAATTGTAAAAATATTTCTCGATAACTTAAGTTTCAAAATGTATTCAGTTTGACTAAAAAAAAATCGATCATATAGAAACAGTCGCAATGCATATCTTATAATTAGACAACCAACAGTCGCCCAGTTCTAGCAAACAGATGAATTCCTCTGATAAAGTTGAGATTGTAGAATAAATTCTTCCACACTCCTCAAGCCTAAAACACCCCTCACTCCTCCTATGTTTTTACAAATAATAATCGGAATGCAATATCGATTAAATAAATAACTGTATAAAATGTCTTAACCGATCTGATAATGGCTGGTGAATGATACAAAAATGAGATTGTGTTCCACTTACCTGGAGTCCCACTGTGGGGTGGGGAAGTGGTGAAACTCACAACGCGGGTAAAACCAAGATTATTTCATGAATGGTGGATCACCTGAGAGAATTTCTGTCTTTCCCCCCTCTCTCTTTAGCCTGTGACCAACATCAAGAAGAACAAAAGCTGGCGGATCTTTATTTAGTTGTGTAGTGTGTTTGTATGGCAGCAGCCCTGGTGCTAATGTACAATTGAGTGAATGTTTTCACTGTCAGCGCAACTTTATTGTATATAACCCTCAGTGAACCACGTGACCACCCCCACCCCCCCTCCCCCAGCTGCAGGCAGTGCTGACGTCACTTCCATTGATAAGAATGTTGGTGTGGAGATGGCACTGTGAGTCTAGGCTGGCCCTAGCTGATGAATGAACGGAAATGGCATGAATGAAATAGTACTTTTCCTCAATGAAAAGAGAAAATTGTAGAGATAGAGCTGGTACGCAGCCATTTTCTTCCTCACATATTAAAGGTTAGTGTGGTGCTTCTTCCTCCCTTGTTCCTTCCTTCCTGTGATCCGGCTTGTTTCAGATTCAGGAACGGGGGGGGGGGCGAGTGGGAGTGTGTGTGTGTGTGTGTGTGTGGGGATTGCAGGCCATCAATTAGGGTCATTTAATGACGTGCTCCAAAGAATCAATGACTTGCATCTGCAGCTTCAGACAGAAAAGTGGTGTGCACTCCAGGGGCCGTTTTTTCCTGCAGCCTGGTTGTTAGGCTTTTGTCCGAGGTGGCCCTGATCTTCTGTGGCTACATGGCTCACAGGCCACGGGAGCAGCCGTGCCAATTGCTGCTCAATTTCCAGGGATTGCACAATTTTCCACCCGCTGTCTCGCATAATTTCTGGCTGCTCTCCATCTGTCAGCAGCACATTGTGCTCTTAACATATCACCATTCTTTTCACACCACAGAGACACAAGTGAGTAACCTATTGTGTTCAAATCAGTAACACTTTACAGTAAGGGTGCAAAAAGCATTCATAATTGATGCACAATGATTTAATGAATGAATGAATGCAGGATGTATGATGAAGTCACCATTCAGAAATGAAGTTCCTATGAATTTATGTGATTAGTTACATACATTTATATGCCCCCAAAATAGCTTGAATCCAGTTATGTACATAGAGGAGGGAATTTCGGCCCCTTGCATTAGATCAGCCTCTCTAAAAGCAGAACACTACCTATTCTCATAAAAATATGAGTCAGAATGAAACATCTACATCACAGTAGGGGCTGACACAGGGTTTTTTAATTGATATTTTGTTTTTGCTGTTGTTGAAGGGGAGTGTAGCACAGGAGTGCACTCAAGCCAAAAACATCTAGTGAGTGGCAGATGACAGATCAAGGGAGAATAGATGGACTTGATTTGTATGTTTGAGCATATCAACTTATGATTATCAGTTTGATTATACGGCTTCATATTTCTATGAGAATTGGTACTGTTGCATGATCAAATGCTTGGGTCTGAAAGTTAACATTCATTGATTGATGATAAATGAAGCATTATCTAATCACATAAACTCATAGTGACTCAATAATCCCTTAGTGACCAACAGTATTTAATGATGCACCCTGCATTCATTTACATTAAATCATTCTGACCCATGCATTAGTTGCACATTACTTAAGAACCTGATTTGTACCCTTATCATAAAGTGTTAACCATCAATGCATGTACTAAATATGAAAGTGTACAACTTTTTTTAATGATTACTTGTATGCTCTCTGACTCTAATTATGACCATTATCAATACCAAGGCAAGGAGAAAAATTCAGCAGCCTTGCTGAAAAGTAGCAGTGCGGAATAGCCATACAGTAAGTCTGCCTGAAGGGTTTAAACTTCTAGTGCTAGCATAAGAATCAAATCTCACTGAATTAAAAAAACTCTGGGATGTAGAGGGATGCTTTGATCACATGACCCACTCATGTGAATTCGCCTCTGTTCTTTTTTCGACATTCTTTGTGCTCTATTTCCTATAAAATAAAAACCACTTCCACTGTCAACCTGTCATTCCCAAGGTCTGCTGTAATGGAGCATTTTGTACATTATAGTTGAAGGGCAAATAAGTACACAGCCATGTCTGATATTAAGCTTTCTTGTTGTGCTGAAGGTAAAGGAAGACATTCCAATGGCATTCATGTGCTGGATAATGTAGAAACAAGTTGATTCATAATGTTAAAGCCAAGCTCATTTCCCTACACTTCATTTGTCAGTGCCACTAAATTCAGCTGTCAGTCCTCATATGGGTTTGTTTCTCACTGCATCAAGGCTTTTATTTCCAGGTGTGTGTGTCTGTGTGTGTGCACGCACGGTTATGGATGTTTTCTCTGTCTGTGTGTGCTGTGTTAATACTTGCACTGTACGTTCAGTTAACCACAGACAGGGATTTATATTATCAGCGATGTTCTAAGGTTAATTGGACATTAGCTGCAGACGTCAGAGTCACATGAGGCCAACTTTATTAAGCCATTATTGTGTGGCCTGATTCAAAATGTCACGCTCTGCTGTTAGATTTTAGATACTTCTTATCTAATCAGAGAAATATAATGTGGGGATGAACAGAAATATGTTTGATGTCTCATTTTACAGGGTTTAAGCTTATCAAAAATAAACATACAAAGCTCATAGTGACGCTGCAGCAATTATACAGTCCTGTGTTTGTCAGCAGTGGAAAGCAAGGAAACATGCTCACTCTCTACCCGAGAACTAAAATGGCGCTTTGTTTCTGTTTTGAGGTTTCGACTTGTTCTTGTGTGTGCAAATATTAGTTTTGTGTTCACAGACGAGATATGCACACATCTAATGAAGTTGTAATTTGTTACGATGGCTTGAGGCACCACATAACCTCTGTTTGATTAGATTTGTGCAAGGGACTGTTTGCTGCAGAATGCGGAGTGTGTGTGCGTGTGTGTGTGTGTGTGTGTGTGTGTGTGTGTGTGTGTGTGTGTGTGTGTGTGTGTGTGTGTGTGTGTGTGTGTGTGTGTGTGCTTGATGGCAGCAGCAGGCTTGGAGTGGTAAGCACGGAGCCGGAGGGCAGATGCTGATATAACAGTCTGGCATTATCAACTGCCACTCAGCATTAGTTGGCCCCTTACCCTCACTCCATGTCCGCACCCCCGCACTGACTCACTCTCTGCCGCCTGCTTGGCCACTCACATAGATTAACACTGGTACACTGTGCTTGCATTTAATGGAATACACACTGGAGAACACACACCTCACAGTAATAGTTCCATTTCTCTCTCCGTTATGCACTCTGTCTCTCTTTCTATCTCACACACACAGAGACAAACACACTCTCTAACTGTAATGTACATTACAGACAAATGAACCTTTGGAGGAGGTTGGGGCATGCTGTCACTGATGGTTTCCCCCTGCAAACTGCTGAGACAAGAGGCGATGACTATATGTGGACGGCCTTTAGTTCCATTAAATTAACTTTCTTTTTCACTGTTGGTATTGGACTGAGGAGGGCTGCAGGGTCATCAGGCGGAGCTGAGAAATCATCATGTTTAAAACAAGGGGAGATAGAGAATGATGAATTCCTTGGTTTTTGCTGACATTTTGGCCACAATTATGGTAATGCAGGCTGGGGATCTTTCGGCAAGTGTGCTAAAGCAGCTACCTCGCACAGAAAAGGGTCTCTACCTGGAAGTGATAAAATAGAGCTCATGATTAACAGAAGCTTTTCCACCCACGCCACTTTGTCAGGGGAGGGAAGGACAAGTAATTGCACCGTAAGGTTCCTACAACACAATGCATAGCTGGGACTTGATGATGTGTGCAGGACCTTGGCGCCCACACTATAATCTACAGTTTCATCTGGAGATTTTTTTTTCATACATGCTTTTCAAAAGTTAGAATTTGCTGCAGGCTATGTTTGTTACACACATTTCTGATATGCATTTTGTGTGTGTGTGTGTGTGTGTGTGAGGATACAAGACTATTTGTTTTATGGTGTAAAAAATGAAAGCATGATTTACAGTGTAACTTAATATGTTTCTGATAACATAAGGATAATCTTTTATCCATCAATCCTATTTGTTAGTGATCCGGTACAGACGCAGGAAGTAGAAGTTGTCCATTTTTGGCCCAGTTTTAAATGCCATTTTCAATACCAGAGTTCAATATCTTTTTTTTTCTCTCTCTCTCTCTCTCTCTCTCTCTCTCTCTCTCTCTCTCTCTCTCTCTCTCTCTCTCTCTCAGGTCGCTCTCTGTGAGTCGATCAATCGTAATGTATGCTGGGAAAGACAGAGCTTGACAGTTAAAACTGGACTAAATGTAAATAGGAAGCAGAACATTTTTAGGGAGTTGCATTTTCACTTTGTGATATAAAAATAGAACAGAAACCGAACAGAAATCTGAATAAATCAATACAATTCAAAGATGTTTGTGGCTTGCAGGAAAAGTAAATGTCTCGAAAGTGATACAGACTCAAATATAAAAAAATGTTCTGCTGCCTCCATCCTCTCAGTTCCCTTAAATCCTTTACCAGCGCTGCAAAGAATAATGTCTTTCTATTCACATTGTACAGCACTGTGAATAAACACCATCCCTTCATGAGTAATGGGTTAACACCTCCACCTTGATGAATGTGGTGTTAAAAGTAATATTTGAATCTATGAGCCAATATAGAGGATGTAAAAAAATAAGCTCGGAACAGCTGCTGAATGCTAAATGTCTATTGCATAAATTAAGCCTAAGAAGAGTTATGGTGGGAGTCGATGGACCCTTTTCGGAAGTGGATTCTAAGTGAATAATGTGTGCGCATTGTGACGATTGTTGTCCTACTCTCTCGTTGTCTGCTACTCAGAAATTATTTACCCCCATGAATATTAGCTGTAAAATGCGCATTGCAACCTTTGAGAAACTGGTGGCGTCAGTGACGGATGGTGTTGAAGGCCAGAAGCAGGCAATGAATTTGAGGTTGATGAGGCGACTCATATCAGAGCGTGCGACATCAGCGCTCACCATCAATCTCTTCCCTTCTCCCCTGTAGACATCTGGCACATGCATCAGCAAACACACTATTGAAAGCGAATTGAACCCAACCCTGACAAAAACACACACACACACACACACACACACACACACACACACACACACACACGGTTTCAGAGACAATGCTGCACATTCAAGGCCTCAAGACAAGACGCTCGGCCTGCAGCCAGCTGCCTTTAATGTCCTACAGGAGAACCTAGACTGTATTAGAATAATAGCTTACATCCACATCATTTGCAATTACTGCAACAGCGAGCAAAGATGGGAAACCACGCTTTTACAGAGCTTCAATATAATATGAGCCAAATTTCAAAACACATTTAACAGTTCGCATTGATGTGATGCTCCATGTTCACCTTTGAAAAACACTGCATTTGATTGTTCTAGCATAATTCTGTTGCAATAGCAGCTTTTATTTTGGACTACATAGCAGCTATGCAGAGGTCTTTTATCTTGACTTTGTTTTTTAATATATATGTAAATTCTATGGCTAGAGATGGTTAGGAAAATGTAATTAATATGGAAGAGAATCCACTAGTTCGGTTGACACAATAAAGTTGCCTTGAGCTATCCGGCCCTGTTTATGTGTCCTCCTTCAAACACATGATTTGAATTCCAGTTGTATGGCGGCAGAGGGAGTTAAATGGCTAGTAGTAGAGAATAGATATCGGAATCACGCAGTCAGAATGTTAAAACTAAAATGAAAATTGTAAGCTTGTTGTTTTGGAACATTATTTACAAGTGGTCAATTTATTTATATGTTTTTGGGGTGTCCTTTATTCATTTCATTTTTTCTGTATGACTTGCAGCATGTCTGCATCTGCTTGTGTTTTCTGTTCATGCAGCACATTTCTTTATGAGTTGTGAAATTGGTGCATGTGTTTCTTAATATGCTTGTGTTTTACTAATGCTGCCTTTTTTAAGTATTGTATGTTGTCAAAGAGGTGACAATGTTTTTCTTTATTTGCTTGTGTTTTATCTGTTTGCATTCTTCTTGGTGCAGTGCGTTGACCTCTCAGTGCCACTCTAACTCACTACACCAGGCTTCTGCAATGTTACTGAAAACAAAATAGGTAGGTGATTTGGTTGCCCTGTATATCTTCAATAATCATTTGTCAGCTTAAATTAGCCTTTTTATGAGCAAAGATTTAATAGGCTTCTCCTAAAACATTTTCCCACTTCTCATTTTTATGAGCTATTTGGTTTCAGCAGCCCCAGGGTCAACAAGTTCGAGATAAAGAAAAAGCCAAATAAACAAACCATTGTCTTGTTTTATGAATTTCTAGCTGGCATAACTTAGCTTCTGATGATCTTTCTATGAACTCTAAGCTTGTCTGTGTATGTGTATGTGTGTGTGTGTGTGTGTGTGTGTGTGTGTGTGTGTGTGTGTGTGTGTGTGTGTGTGTGTGTGTGTGTGTGTGTGTGTGTGTGTGTGTTGCAGGCCTCCTCACTGTATGCACTGCACACTGTAGGCCTAATGCAAACAGGCACAGGTTACACATAGGCTATACCCTAAGGCAGACAAACAGAAGGAAAGATGAGTCCTCTAAAACTCCTTGTTGAAATGAGAACTGTTATCGGTTATCAGCGCACCACCCGACTGGAAGCGAAGTAATTTGAAAGCTGTTTGAAATGCGGTAATTTGCCGGTGTGACTCATCGCCAACACCTACAGCGACAAAACCTCTGATCCTCCAAAGGAAGAGCAGAGTAGCACAACTCAGCGTGTGTGTGTGTGTGTGTGTGTGTGTGTGTGTGTGTGTGTGTGTGTGTGTGTGTGTGTGTGTGTGTGTGTGTGTGTGTGTGTGTGTGTGTGTGTGTAAAATAGACCAACAATCTGGCTTTGAGGTTTATAGATAGAAAGCTATAGGAGGATATGTAGCTTCAATCATTTAATTATGGATCATACATTTAAATATTGTAATGCTTCACTGCGAAATAAATCATTTACTAACCATTAATTTAACTAACTAAGCATTTTGAATTGATTAAATACACAGGAATTACAGTGTCTGTAACTGTAAAGTGGAACACATCCTTTTTTTATTGTTCAGCTAGTCAACAATTGACAACAATTTCTATTGATAGATGTCTTGATAGATGTCCTGTGCAGATTTATTGACATTCCATAAAATGGCAAAACAGGTTTGCTGTGGGTTAAAAGGGTTATCAGAAGGCCGGGATACAAAACGAACAGCCTACATTTTGATATCAGACAGAAAGCCGGGGTCCAGTTAATACAATTTTGACGACAACCTGATGGTATCGCAGCAAAATAGGGCACGCTCACTTGAGGTGTCAGGGTGAGGGAAATTATCATGATTAATGCAGGGTTGCGATTAGGTAGAAATGTAATCTGTCTCTTACTTGTTAATCATTATCTCTCCCTGATTAATTTTGGCTCAAGATTTAAAATAAGATATCAAGCTTCATTGTGTTTGGCAAAGACCTTAAACAAGACTTTCCATCATGGATTCATTTTAAAAACAATCCATCAAATGTTAAGCTGTAATTCTATGAGGCAGATATATGAAGAACTGGAGTTAGCAACTCATACTAAATTGTACATTAATAATCAAAATAATTACATAATTTGGATACACAGGGTTACCAAAGTGCTTAACTGGATTACAATAAGACACAGTAAAACTATAAATTGTACATTATTATTAATCTAGTACGCCACACATGTTCAGCCTTTCTGCCAAAACATACAACTTCTATGTTCATACTGCATGGATCAATCGATCAGGCACTTCATTGGTGTTCATTGTCATATCCAATAAAGTTGTTTCAAAGAAGACAACCGCGTCCTCAAAAATAGTCTGTGTTCTGCAAGGGGGTAAGCTTCTCCTCGGAACGCGTAGTTCCTATGGCGCCATTTTGATGCTAACAAGCCATCACCTCCCGTTAGCATTCCATTGACTGCCATTCATTTTGGCGCCACTTTGACAGCGAATAACTTTACATCTGAAGCATTTAAAGACTCTATTTGTCCATTGTTTATTTCTAAAGAAACACGACAAAGTATAAAAGGCTCCATTACCTTGTACCTCACGTTTTGGCTCCGTAGCAGACGTTTTTGTAAAAATAGGCTAACGATTGTGTCATAACCACACAACTTACTGTCGCACAGTAGAGAAATTACCATACAGTACAGGAGAAGCTCGCAGGCAGTTTCAACTCTGTTTAATTAATAATGTTAACTAGCATTTTAGTTAGCAATAATTAGCCTGTACCTATGTTATCTCCTTACATATATCTACGCTCTCCGTCTCTGCAAGATTCGGAATGATTGAGATGTCTCTTGGCACAGCTACCAGAAGACTTACAACTTTCAGACACGTTGCTCACGTCACATCTACGTCTTCGAGCTCAGTTGGAGGCTGCGCAATAACGCTCAGCCATCACTGGAAAAGTGCTTCTAATATCCCTCACTGGTCTCCGTCCAGAGCAACGGGATCTGTTGGTTCATTTTATATATGTCAATGGTGTTCTGCAGCAAAGTTATATCACAGCACAGTCTCAGGCCTAGTCCACACCTACACAGGGGTTTTTGAAAACAGGGTTTCTCCCTCTTTCGTTCTTAAAATAAAATCCTGTCTATACATGCAAAAAAACGCAAAAACACAAATGAAGCACTGTCAAGGGCATGCCAAGTCAACAGGTAGTGATATAATCCCAGTCACACAAAGAAGAAGAGGAAGATTTTGCCTGGAGAAAAAAAAGGGACCAGAATCAAAAACCAACCAGGTCTCATCAAAAACCGGCAACAGGGTCTTTGTCGTGGCAGTGATTATGTTGCAGTGACCTCCATAGCGCATTCTGATGACTCCGTTCCACAATACAATGAAAGAGTAACTATGTAGGCCTACGTGTAAACATGTGAAAAGTCCTGCTAGCAAGCCTGTTACCAGCACTATTTTGGTCACATCCAGCATTGCAAAAAATGTGGTCTCATTTGGGACGCCTCACAGAGAAGATAACGGCTTTTACAAGCCCAAAACTCAGTTTTTCCTGTCTACACGACAACACTAAAATGCTGTTTCTTCACCCAGGTCGGAGTTTACCAAAACTCCGTTTTCAGTGACCTAAAACGCTGTTTGCATTTGGACAAACTGCATAGACAAAGCTTTTTGAAAATACCTGTGTACGTGTGGACTAGACCAAAATCACGACTTGTAGCCACAATATGTAAAATACCACTCCAATAATAATAATACTACAGATCTTTAGATAGCATCAGTGTGGGAAAGTGGACCATGAAACTGCTCCAACTGCCAGACAGTGGACCAAAATTCAGAAATGTCAGAAATCCATCTGATCCTTCAACAGTCAGATTGTCGACCCCCCTAAAACTGAACGTTAGACAACAACCAGATCAGAAATTTGTCTGAATAGGTCACCCAATTTGGGGTTAAAATCAGGCTTAATTTATACAAAGTCTAACAGGCTATAAACACACAAATGGAAAGTATGGAAAAAAAGATTAACTATTGGCTTGCAAGTCATCTTTAATTGGACTTCGACAATCACTTACAGTGTTGTGCTAGTTATTTATTAGTTAGTTAATTATTCATCTGTAGAAGTAATCAGTCAAATGACTCATTACATTATTCTGCTCCGTCAAAAATGTCTTCCAACAACTCCAAATACTCCACGCCTACACATTTCATCTCAAAAATTAGAAACGAGACATTAAGAGAGCCCCTGTTTGGATTTATCATCAACAAGCTAGCTCAGCCTCAAGCTGCAGGCTTCACACACCCTCAAGCTCTAAACAAAACCAGGTGACTCCTTAATGTCAGCTGACCAGCTAGCTAGCGAAGAAGAAGACAATGTAAATAAGAAACTTTGGTGTTAGGCAAATTCCTCCTGTTTTTGTTGAGGCTAGCCTCACATGTTAGCCCCTGCACCAAGCTAACATGTCAAGCACCAGTCTCCACTCAACGAACAAGACAGTAAGACAGTAATTGAGACCGTAATCGAGGGTTACTGGAATTAGTTACATTAAGAATGTTAACACATTACTCACTGGCAAATTTTAGACCCTTTATAGGGGGGCTCAAGCCCCCCTAAATTTCATCTCAGCCCCCCTAAATATTTTAATATTAAAAAAAAAATCTTTTTTTAAAATTAATCTTAGGGGTTCAAGTTAGAGTTTGCAAACTTGACCTGTTAGTGAGGACAAACAATTACAGGTTCAAAGGGCTTGAAACAGGTTTAATATCCTTTGTTGCTGTCACCGATGCTATGCTAGAGTTTAGATTCTCGGCCGAGCCCGAGCCCGACCCGAGGTCCGGTCGGGCCGTTATTTTCCACCACATCCTCGGGCCGGGCCAGGCCCGGGCCGGACCCTTGATCAAGCAATTTTTTTTTTTTTTATCCATTACCTTATTATCCTATTTGGGTGGGGAGAAAGCTATGCCATAATCAGAAATATTATAAATATATATATAGGCTATATAAAAGTAACATGTGTACAAAAGTTAGGCTGCAGTTACAAAATGCAGCACGTGTCATGCGCGGAGTCTCCTCCTCTCGCACGCATCACCGGGAGCTTGAAGATGTAAAGAAAAAAAGAAAAACAGGAGAATTAACTTTGACCAAGTGTGGAGGAAAGTCGGAGGTATGGAAGCAGTTTAAACAAGTCGTGGGCAGTGACAACAATATGTTGTTCATCATTGTTTCTTTTTTTTTACGTTTCTTCATTCGGATCCACTTGCGATCCGTTCCATTCTGAATAAACAAACAGCGCAGTTTACATGCTTCGTCCTTGTTGTATTATTCTAAACCGATTTCTGTAGTCCAAATAACTCTGAATTGTAGTTGAGAACGTCAGCGGCCCACGTATTAAAAAATTGTCGGGTTTAAATCGGGCTCGGGCTCATAATTACAGTTAATGTGTCGGGCCAGGCCGGTCTCGGACACAACGTGCTCGGGCTCGGGCAGGTTCGGGCTTGATTTTTTGGGCCGATCTAAGCTCTATGCTATGCACCTGAAACTCAGTCAAGGAAAGGGTTAACAGTAACATAGTTTTGGCCAATCAGAGGTGGTTGTGCCAGACTCCCGCCTTTGACTGAGTCTCTATTTAATCTGTCAGAGGGAGAGCAGGAGTGCAGTTGTGAAGTTTAATGTTGGTAGTCCCCAGAGAAAGAGAAGAAGTTGGTAATTTCATGGCGCAGATTAGAACCCAAATTGAAACGTAAGGAACTAAAATTGCTGAATGTTAGACGATTGTGTCAAATTGGTCATTATTACTGTGACTTACAAAGTGTCAGGTTTAGTTCCATCATAGTGTTAATAGTGTCAAAAAACGTTAGCTGACGTTGTTCAGTTGCTAGCTCAGAGATTATCGTCTAATGAAATTACTGATTTAGCAGAGGGGGTTAACACTTTTGCATGCACTTCATCCGTGTCACATTCTCATTAGGGGCTGAGCCATCCAACATTTGATAAAGTGTCTGCAAAACTGTTAAACACCTACGTCTGACAAGGTTCTTAAAAATTTGCATAACATTTACAGTTTATGAATATTTGGGAGTCTGGTTTAAATGAAGAACTGAAATTAGATAGATCCTAATAATAACAAGCTCATGAAATCCCAAATTTGGCATGAAAAGTCAAGAAAGTGTAAATTGTTTATGTTCATATATATATATATATATATATATATATATATATATATATATATATACAGATTTTTCATTTGATCTCTTCCCTGACACTGTTAATCACATTGAAGTGTGTAGCCTATTTCTAACATCCCACACCTTTGTTTGTTTTTAAATCACAGAATTAAGCAGTGAAATTAATGAATTCCAGAGTTGGACACCTTCAAAAGCTTTAACAAGGTTTAACAGAGCAACATGTCAGGAACGTGATCTTGATCTGTTTTAACGCAGGGCTGTTTTCAGTCTGAGTCCCTGCTTAGAATTATCTGGTAATTAAATATGAAGCTGGAGCCAGGAAAAGGTTAGCTAAGCTTTGCATAAAAACTTGGCTTCCAGCCAAAAAAGTAGTCTGGCACATAAACTTCACTTGAGTTTCTTTATGGATAAAACAAGTCTGGTATGAAGTGTTAATTAGTAGCATTTAGAGGATGCTTTGTTATGTTTGGACATAGCCAGGCTAGTTGTTTCCCCCTGTTCCCAGTCTTTGTGCTAAGCTAAGCTAACTGGCTGCCGGCGTTTGCTTCATATACCATACATTGTGTGTACCGACCGTCTCATCCAACTCTCAGCGAGAAAGCAATAAGTGTATTTTCAAAAAGGTCAAACAAATTTGTGCGACCACCAATTTTCTCGTTCTTTAAATTTCTCCAGGCACGACTGAAATTCACGAATGGTCTAGACCTGTAAAGATAGTCGAAAATGTTAATGCATGAGGCCCATCGAGGGGAAGAGGTGAACAAGAAGTTCATGGATGTTTCCTAACTAACCTGTGGCACCTATAACACTTTTTGTTCAGTGGCGACAGAGAACTCCTCAGTGTAGCCAGTGGGAACAACCTGAGCTTGTAAATGTAAAAGGATTCAGGTAGTAAAAGACTGAATAAAAGCTTATATCCAGCCAGCTCAGTATTCATAAAATCCATTTCCCAGATAGTGGTGTACAATGAAATTTCCCATTTCTTTATCTGTCACTTCTGCTAATCCAGACACTGATCTCCCTGAAACAAAGCTGTGTTTTCTATACATGTACTAACTAAATGTCATAAACACTTCTCTTGTCTCCTCTATCATTTCAACTCATCACCTCTTTGTATGTTCTATTTCCAGGCATGAGCATGCTTATCTGTGTTACTGCTGGAGAAAGAACAAGAAACAGCATTGACAGAAGACAAAAAAGAAAACATGAAAAGGAGGACAGCTTGAGCACTAATGTGTGGGAGGCTTTATTTATTTAATTTATAATATATTAATATTTTTTATATGTGTGTATGTTTTTGTTTAATGAAAGCAATGTCCTCTTACACCTAAGAGCTACTGGTTCCAGCAGTATTTTCTCACGCTGTTAATTTACATTTGATAGTTTACTTTTAATTGTGGCGTCAGTGTGTTATTCAACACACAAAAACTGTGGAATCTCCATCAGTTAAAAATAAACCAAAGAGCATCATCAGCACTTGTTACTATGGAAAGGGGCCCAGGCCAAAGCCGAGCATAATAGGAAGGCTCCATTGTTGTAATAAGGGACAAAACCATTGTTTCAAAATTCATTGTGTACACATACATTTCCCAACCTTTGTTTTTCTAATAGACTGTGGAGAAATACCGTAGTTACATAATACTAAAATTGGGCAGACGGGAAAGAGAAAAGAAATGAAATACATGACAAGTGTGGAATTCCTGGCCATAATCACAAAGCAAAGGAGACATTTTACATGGTAGAGATAAAGGATGTCATATCATTACTTTAAGTTGAACTTTGTCTTCTACATATCTTTTCTTAAAATGAAAAAAAAAACATGCTGGTGTGAAAGGTAGATGGGTGTTACGGGCTGTGAATTTGTTTGGCACCTGGCGTGAAAAGGCCTTTGGTCAGCTGTCTTGGTAACAGACTCGCGTTCAAACACCTCAGTGATGTATTTAGTGTTCTGTTCATACAGAGAAAGAATCAGATAGCGTTGTAATTGAAACATTTTATCTTGTGCCTGTCCTGATCTGGACAGATGTCTTGCTGATAAACTGGTAACCTTTTTAGATTTTTTACTGACCCAGATGGACGGAACTATTGAATCATTAAACTGATGCACCTGTAAAGAGTCTAATGCACAATATAAAGAAAACAAATCAGAATAGATAAACAGAAATATGGGGAAATTAAAATGTTGGCCTCATGACGGTGTTTAAAAAAGCTAGGGGAGTTCAGAAAGACCGTAAATGTCTGTTCCATGGTATTCCCCACAAACTGCAACATCAATTGTTAATAATTTTAGTTATTTCAGTTTAAAAGTAGTTTTAGAGGAATTTTCTTTACAGAACTGCTCATTTAAATCCAAGTAAATATTTACTTATAACTAATTCATTATAGGAAACTTTATTGTTCATATATTCTGAATTCTATGTTTGCCTGTGGACGATTTTCACATTTTGGTATGTTCAGCTGACCTGCTGCAGAACTGACCAAAAGTGTAGCTTAGCATTTGGAATGGTTTTGAAGAGTATACACTGTAAACCCAGATTTAGTTGTAATTAAACTTTTTAGTGGTCATTACTTAATCACATTAGTTGTTTGTAATAATCAGCTTAAGTATGCAGTGCACAGATCATATTAAGCAGAGATAACTAAGGATGTTACGTTTCTGTATGGGGGGGGCGGGGTCATTTGAACTGTTCTGCGCTGAAGTGATGCAAAGGCTTGTGGGAAATAAATATATCTTGTGAACAGTTTCTGTCCTAGTCAAAGTGTGTTTTAATAATGTTCCGTTAATGTTTTGGGTGTGCATTTATGTTATCTGGGTTTTAGTCTTGTATGGTTGATTTAGTGTTCATGTTTATCCACATTTATTGTTGCACCATGACCGAGACCCGGGTGGGGACTGATGAGGTTTTGGCAGTGAGAAAATGTTAGACAGCACATACACAGATTGGCAGTCTGTTAATCTGTCTCCTGAGTGAAATGTTCAATGCACTATAACTCATAGGAGAACTACAATGTTGACATGTATTGTGTCCTGTTTTTGTTTGGAAAAGATCTGTTGAATACATTGTTTTTAAATTCATACTGTCATAAAGGGAAAATTATATTAAAGCATACAAATTATTTCTTAGTTGTGATAAGAAGCCCAATGTTTTATATTTGTTATGTTTCTTTGCATGTTTAAAGCTACAGTGCGTAGTTTCTGTCTCCCCCATGAGGAATTCTAAGTAATGACAACAAAACTTACGGCTCCTCTACGCAATTGCTAGTAGCCAAGGAGGACACGGAGGATTAAAAAAACATGATGGACTCTTCTGAAGAGGTAATTATCTTCACTTGATTTTCTGCGCACGAAAGTAAATAGCTTTGTAGCAACTCATTTGGCAATGGCTTGAATGTAACGTACGTTTATTAATATCAAAAAGTTACTCACTAAAGCTTTAACTTAATATGCTTATTTTAGACAACATGACTTCAGTGAAAAAAACAATTTATGTTTACTTATGATAATGATAATAATTTTTAGTAATGACTACCAATGTAAACTTGATTTGTCTAGTGCATCAACTTACCGCTCTGTGTTAATACAACTTGACCTGTTAAGTTTCACCTTGTGTAAAAACTTAGACGGTTTAAGGCAACGGGTTTCCAGGCAAATTTCTAGTAAAGTCAACTAACGGGATAACAGTGTAGCTACTGTTTCTATTTTTTGTATGATTAGTACCAAATTGGTTATTTCCAATAAATTATTGGTAAATTATTGGGAATTTACGTACCTGTAAAATAAAGTATTACCGTTGATTCAGAAGTGTTTATTGTCCTTTTTTTTTTTTTTAAACCTTAACCATAACTTAATGTTTATTATATTTTTTGTTTATTTTTATGCATTCTCTGTAGTTATTGTCAAAATGTCATCTATGCAGTTTCAACAAAGCACCTTGCTATACCAATACAATAGTATCTACAAGGCTTGCACTAACCGTGTGCAAAGTATGACCAGGCTCTATCATCTACTAATAATTCACTGACTCATAAGCTTCAATCACAAACACACACACACACACACACACACACACACACACACACACAGAGGGGAAATACTGTAAATGTGGGGATTTGTCTTAAAACGACAAAAAGGAACAGAAAGAAGGCTGCTCATTTCCTTCAAGGCTACCAGACAGGAGTGTCCATGGCAATGGTAATGGCAAAGTAACCTTTAGAAGCTGTACACTGTGTGGGTTTAGCTTAAGACAAGCAGCTTAAAAACTAGTGTAAAAATTTCAAAACTTTATTTTGGCAAAAACATTGGGAAAGATTTAGTCACGCATTGCCAGTAATCCACACAGCATTCAGAGATGGGAGAAAAACCTGCTCTGGTTTATTGGCATTTCTTTAAACCAATGACAATTATCTTGGGCGGCGCTAAGCCCCAGACACGACTGTGCCTCTGCAAAATAGCCTCGGGAAGGAACTTGTTTTGGTGGAACGTGTACGTTCAAAAGTTGTTTTAGTCGTGCAACAGAAAACTCAGATTGGACAGATAGTCTAGCTAGCTGTCTGTATTTACCCTGCAAAGATCTGAGGAGCAGTTAACCATAGTCCTCATAATTCCACCAGAGTTTAAAATGACAACACAAAGAAAGCAGAATGTGACGGACATCCGGCCTAAAATGAGGAACATTCAGCGGAATTTCCGGCGGCACCTGCACAGTCCCGGAAGTGGAACGTCGTCGATATAGACTATGCATTGGCTAACGATGAATAAAATTGTCACCAAGTTTGTTTGGTTGGTGCCATAATGGTAACTGCAGTTACAAAGATGCCCTCATACCTATGCGACAGAATAAGGCCATTGCCAATGACTCCAAAGCGACATATAAGACCGTTTTATTTAATGTTGTGAAAAGGCCGCATGGTGACCATTTTAAATACGTGACCGCAGTGGTAGTTTTATTCATGTGACCGTAACTATTCTATTTAACGTTGTGAAGCTGAAGTAGTTAAGTTTAGGCATGTGGTGGTTAGGTTAAGCCTTCTTACGCAGAGTTGTGCGCTCTTATACATGTCACCTTACTTCCTCGTTTGCTTTACTACGGCCACTAGAGCTTGCCGCCTAAAAGGTTAAATGTAAATATGGGTTGTTTTCAGCTGCTTGAACAATCAATCTATACAGTTGTTTTCTGGGTGAGGAGGGTCTGGCAGTTATCATTTTATGTTAAGTTTAGTGTTTGTGGTTGTTTAGCAGATTTGTTGACCATAAATACATGCAGCCTCTAAGGTGCTTTATGTCATCAAAGTGACTTAAAAGTAGCACACGTCTTCTTGCATGCAAACCACATTCTGGTAGAGATACACCAAGTAATGCAGATAAATAATTATGATTTTTAATAACACAATGCCAGGTTGCATTGTGTGCAATTGTTTTTAACAATGTCTTTATTGATTTTTCATTACACTCACAAGATAATGTTATTGTGTAGCACAATATATTTTAACTTTTGTTTAACAAGGCATTGAGTGCAATTTTCAAACAAACCATGATTCACAAAGATTGTCACGTGGGAAAAAATCTATAGGCCTTTTGCACAGTAGACATCTCTTTGCATCGTCTTCTTCTGCAGTGGTTAAATAGAGCCTGACCAACTGTTTATCTCGATGCAGCCAACACATTTGCGTTTTCACTTTTTGTAAATTTGGTTAAAATTTGTGTTATATTTTAATGGAAACCTGGCTTTAGACTGGCAAACAAATTATAAATATAGACCATGAACAACAATGTTCATAAAATAAACACAATTAGATGATTGGTTACTATTTACATATCTATCTAGCAGCATCAAACTGTATTTACTTACTATTATTTGTTGTCATGAAGGTCAACAAACGATTGTAAAGCATGCAGGAACATCAGCAGTCACCATGAATAGCAGCTACCACCATAGGCAAGGAGGCAGGAAGAGTCAAGGACCACAAAGGGCACAAATCACTGCCCAGTTGCATGATCTGGAATGAAAAGAGGTAGGAAAAGCATTATTACAGTGGAAACTCTCACACAAACAAAAATGCAGCAGCGTGAATAACAGGTGCACTCCTACCGGGTTAAACAGGCTACATTTTCATCAGAACTGTTATATAAAAAGGTTTTGCAGTGTGCATTTTTTATTTTGACTGCAGGTAGGTAAGTAGCCGTCCTCATGGGATCCAAGGATGCTCAGTTATATGTGGGGAGCAATGAGATCTGCTAAACAGTATGGTGCAATCCCATGTAATGTGTAATGTACTGTCACATCTGTCATGCGTTGGGAGCCATGTAGAGGACTGGATGGGCCAACTGGGTCTTAGGTGGCCCAATTTTATTGTTTTGGTTAGGAATTTGGGAAGCAGTTTTTGAGCGTGAGAAAACCAAACTGAATATGTTTTCTTGATTTCCACATCTTGTATTGTAAATATAGGTTGGATTTTAGTTATATAATGGATGTGAAATTGCTGTTTTAGCACTTTTTCTTTGTGTTTGGGGAAATGGGAAAAACATGCAGCCAAGATACCCAGCTGTAATCAAACTGGAGATATTGCTGTTTTTAATATATGTCTTAAACTATCCTAGTTTTACTTAATCATAACACAAAGACAATGATTAAAATCTGCAAGACAATACTTGTGTCTATGTAATCCAATAACATCAAAGTGGTGCATGACTGTATTCAAGAGTTGAAACTTTAGTTCTTTGTTTAGTTTCACAGCAGTTTACCTAACACTTAAAGCTGGAGACACAGCACAATTCAAATTTAGACATACAGTATTGTTATAATAAGGGAGTGAGAGATTAAAGTTGAAATGACTCAGATCCACCGGGATACTTAACAAAGCCTCAGAACAAGCAGAATCCTAACGGAAGGAATGAAAGGCTAAATTTCTCAGATAATCTTATTATTATGGAATTTGAATCTGCTCATGAGACATTTCATATCTGCAAATATTAATAGTTTTTTTTCCACACACATTTTTGAAGTATATTACTTTGTTTGTGTAGCAACTCTGGCAGGCTTAGGCAGAGATATATATTCAGAAATTGGGCTATGTAGGCTAGAGGCAATCATTTAAATCCCACACACACTGATATTATCACCAACTGACAGTGTTTGCTAGGCATAATGGGTTTTTTGTAAGCTCAACTCTCGTGGGTTATTAAAAGTCTACATTCTTCAAAGTCTGCTTTAGGCAACGTCCAAGTTCGAGCCATAAATATTTCAAATGTTTGAAATAAATGTGGGGTACTCCACTGGAGCAGTATCTAGTGCCATAACATTGAGTCATTCGCCCACTGTAAGGCACAGATTTTGAATTATCAGTGCTCGAGTTGTTGTTGTGTTTCCTGCATATGTATGCAACCGGTGTCCCTGTTGTTAATCACAAACTTTGAAATCGGCATGGAAAAGTTCAAAGCTGCAGAGTGGTGGCACACAACTTATTTTGTACCAGGGAATTCCTGTTTTGAAGTAAACTGCTCCAGAGGCTCGATGGTGTTTTAAGCCCACAACGTCGACTTCAAGGCAGCGCTGAGACTGTTGACTTCAAGGCACCTAACCCTAACCTTAACCCTAACCCTTACCGTTGCCTAATCTTAGTGCCTTCCAGGCAGCGCTGCCTGGAAGACGACGTTGGGGGCTTAAAACAACAAACACCGCTCCAGAGCCACATTTATACATGATTCTGTATTAGAGCAGAGAGATTTTTGTGAATTTTTTTTATAGATAGAGCCTTTTCTAAATAAAGATTTAAACGTGTAATTTTTGGGTTTGTTCACATGTTGAAAAGGACGGTGGCTTTATCAGGAACGTCCAGGATGTACACACAGTTAATGTGCATATGTTGGAACAAGATAATAAATAATATTTACACCTTGGGAAACCCTCACACAATCGAGCTGCGTGGCTTTATAAATAAACACACAGCTTACAGCATCTGTGAGCAGACTACCTTGAATTATCACTGTCAGCTCAGAGGATAATAGTGCATGATCCCCTGACAAACTGAAACAATGAATGGCAAATACAAAAACTATTGCACTCAAAATGTAATGTTTCATCAGACAGCTTTGCTACATATTTGTGACGGCTCTCCCGGCGATAAAACATCTATCAGGAACAGAAGCATATTGGAATACATTCGCTTAGTCACATGTTTTGTGTAACTAATTGGATAACCACACCAAGTAAAGCACGAAATTGCCTTTTTTTTATCCCACCTGCAGCAGTGAATGCAACCCTCTCTGCAGGGCGTTGGTGGGGCACAGAAGCACACACATTTATGAGTCATACATTTAATATGCTCTCCCTTCCTACTCATATCATAAACACTCTGAGAGATGGAAACGAAACATCCCCTTTTTTCCTCTTTAACCACGTCGGAGACTTTGTCAGAGAGTCGAGAGAGATTCTCTCCTCTGCGTCCTTCGACTGTTTCTCATCCTTACTCTCCGGTGCCCCCTGACTCCTCTTCTCTTACCCGGTCTGACACTCAGAAATGATGCTTTGACTCCCCTTGTGCCAGTTTAAAAAAAAAAAAAAAAAACGTTTTTGTGTGTGTGTGTGTGTGTGTGTGTGTGTGTGTGTGTGTGTGTGTGTGTGTGTGTGTGTGTGTGTGTGTGTGTGTGTGTGTGTTTGGCTGAGAAGATAAGAGATTAGCATGAGTCAGATAATGATTCAGGACACCAGGTGGCAAATGTCTCAAATCATGTTCTCTCCCTCTCTCTTGTTTCCTCTCTCTTGTTCCCAGCCTTCACTAGTCCTCGCACTGCAAATGCTGTCAGTGCTGCTCTTTTGCTCGCCGTCACCTCCCATCGTTCCCACTCAGAATATGAGTCCATCTTTCCATAACTCCCTCTTTCTCTTTCTCCTCTGCGATGTCGCCTCGTGTTCCCCGTCTGCCTGCAACTGTGGCAAACTTAATAACCTACCGGTTCACAGGGTGGGCGTGGAGAGGTTAACAGAGGAGATAAAGAGGGTAAAGACAGATTGAGTGAAGAGGGAAGGTGGCGGGGGTGTAGTAGAGGGAGCGATGGCCAGATGTGGAGAGATAAACGGGAGCGTATCGGATTGAGGTGGAAATTGAGCACGAATCTCAAGGAGTGTATAGGGAAAAAAGCAGCAGCTCACGTTGTGCACGTGATGCTGGGTAATTTAGAAAGAGTGGGACATAGGAATGTGTAGTGAGAGGCAGAGAGGGTTATAGAGAGCTATGTAGAGGTGGATGGAGGCAGGGATAGAGAGATAGAAGGAGGGGTGGTGATCCTGGGGGCTTGATGACTCATGGCTGTGCTGCGGTTTGTGCGTCACTGGCGCTGGCTGGAGGAGGAGATAGTAGAGAGGTCTACGCATTTAATTACAGCCTTCCAATTTAGACGCACTGTACACACACGCACCTACACACACACTCGCACAAAATAATATCACAAATAATAGTCTTACAAGTACACTAATTTGTGACACACACGCACACACAGTATGTAGACAAGCATGGACGTAGGTGCACACTGTGAGCACTCAAAGATGTTCGCAGCGTCTTCAGCATACTTGCAAACTGAATGTTAATTATTCTTTTTTCTACATTCCTTTTTTTTTCAACGCGGATATCGAGCTAAAACGATTGTGGTCACGAGCGTGTTGAGCATGCATGTTCTCTGCCTACAGCCATCCCATCCCAGACAGACCTTTAGGCACGAAACTTATGAAGCCCCCAAATAAAATCCAAAATACCAAATCGTACCCTTTGAGCAGTTGCACCACACGGCTTGTGACTGGAATATGAAATCGAGACACAGACATACATAGGGACGTGCAGGACTTGCTTTGATGACGCAATAAAGCAAACTTCTCTCAGATAATACTGATAGTTTTCACAATAGAATTTGTACTGTGTGATGTTTGAGTCATCCTGCTGGTTAAAGGTCATCCTTGTAAGAGCAGGATTTCGGCATCACCTGTCATGTATTTTGTGGATTATTTACGGTTGTATGGTTTTGAATAAGACACGCAAGGCTTGTGATTGACTGACTGCTGGAAGTTGTTCCAAAATTATCATATCCTTTACATTCAACTTGCTGTTTCTCCGCTGCTTTAGAAATCACTTCTCCTTCAGTCAAGTCGAGTTGATTTCAAAAGCACTTTTAACACCTGCACTTTCCCCAAGTGCTTGACGGGAAACAAAGGACAAATGCGGATAGAAATGAGAGTTAAGAAATAGAATAAGAACATCATGAATAGCAGGAAATGGTGGCAGAGCCTGCTCTCGAAATCAGGCACAAAAGAAAGTGCGACGTCTGTGTTATATGATGTTTTCTGTGTATATTTTTGGCAACGTACATGTCCTTTGAGGAAAATGTATAGATATTGTATATTTACATTACAAACCTGAGCTTAATGTTTAAAAAAAAAAAAAAAAAGCTTTACAGATCCAATATATTGGACTGTTTTTAATTTTAAAGCAGTAGTTCCAAATGTAATATGTATTTACTATATTTGTTTGACAGCAATGTAAAATAATTAAATGCAGTAAAATACAATGCAATTTTTATACAATTTATATTAGATTAGTTGTGACTCTTACATGATCAACATTATCCCAAAACATCCAAATATAAAGCATTTTCTCACATTCATTTACTCGATCTCCTGTTGATATCTATGTTTTATTCTGTATAAGTGGTTCTTTTCTGGGCTTTTTTTCCCCCCTAACCCGGTAAATATCGATGAATTTTTTTATTTCTATTAACCTGCAGTACAGTCTTATTTGTGCATTGGTTTCAAGGAAATAAATACAGTACTCTATATTGTTTTACTTTATCATATATGAAACTGCAGGGTAATTTAATTGCAAGGACTCCTTCGCCTTTGAACTGACATAAAAAATGACATGAAAATCAAAAGAGCCCTAGGAAATCCAAGAACACACTGTGTATATGAAATTAATAAAATATTTATTGTGAATGTAAACATGCTGATTTCAAAACATGTTGGTCACACTCATTCACATTTAATTTGAAATGCTTAGATTTAAGCCCTTTCAGCACCTTTTTATTTTTTATTTCTTTGACTATCCTTTCCCGTCCAAACACATTACGCTACTTGTGTGCCAATTATCCCCCTAAGAGGCTGCAAGCCTCACTCTTAAACAATAGGAGCAATCAGTTGCCCTCTCCCCCTCTGTATGCCCCTTTACTCCTCTCTCTTTTCCAGCAGAGAGTGCAAAGGGAGGATAATTTTTCTAAACAGTATTGGGAGGAAAATGGCAAAGGAAGGCAAAAGGAGAATCAGAAAGAGATAAAGAAAGAGAGACTGGCCGGGGTCATGTTGGTTCACAGAGTCTAGAGTCACACCTGACAATACAACACTGCATGCAGATGTTTGCTGTCTTAAGCCAAGACAGGCAGATAAAGAGCTGCTCTATAACCCTTGATACAGATATTCTCAATCCTAAAATACACAAAAACATGGCCACACTGCCAGTGATATCTACTAACATTATACAATAAAGAAGCTGATGGATATCACAGCTTTTGCATTTTCGAAATTACAGAATACATTACATTTACACACTCAAACATGCAGATGTATTTCTCAGACAAAAGACTGAAGCCAAATGTCTCATATCAAAAATGTCTACATGTCCGAACTAATAGAGTTTAACTTAATCATAAATGCTTCAATTTGGCTCTTTTTGTTGTTACTCAAACTATATGTTCAAATGATTTGTTTATCATAGTGTAATTTCATTAACCTTCAAAATAAAGAAATCTTTTTGATTAAAAGTTAATAAAACAAGACTTCATTCATTTTTGTAGATACATAAAATAAAGAAGCAATGCGAATTTATAACATAAATCATTTAAGCATTTTTTCAAAGGTTTAAGTAAAACATTTTTAATCAATTCAGGGGTGTGTTTTCCGGCAGTTTTCCAGGTCTTTCAATTTAACGCCTATTTCCCCTTTCATTCATGCCTGCTATCAGGAGTCGTCAGCATCTCTGTCCCTGAGGAGGGAAATCCCAGCTGTCACTAAATAACTTTTCAGATCACACCAATAAAGCTAATGTCCACTAACACCAAAGGGCGTGGAGTCCATTTAACAGCTGCTTAACGCATGAGCACACAAGTGACACCCACACACACACGTATGCGTGTGCACAAACACACACGTGGATTGTTGTGGATTACTCTTACCAGGCTAATGATCTCCTCAATGGGACAACTGGGACTCTTCTGAGACCATCTTCAGCCGGAGGCCCCATAGGGACCTAGAGAGGGGCTCAGGGGTAATTACAATGTAAATGCTGCGTTTATGTGTGTGTGTGTGTGTGTGTGTGTGTGTGTGTGTGTGTGTGTGTGTGTGTGTGTCCAAGATTAGGTTAATCTACAATCAGGCAAATTTAGATTATAATTGATGTAAAAAAAAACTGAATATACAATTATTAGCAGTTTATACCAAAAAAACATATTTTTTAGATCTGTGTTAACAGATTTAACCCCAGTATATATTCACTTGAGTTTAGACACTTTTTCAGTCAATTTATTTTGGCATAAGACTTTCTTAAACATATAGTGTATAAAGATCATGAAAGGAATAACTGTATGTAAATATGAATCCAATATATTGTATTTTAGCTCATTCTGAACAATCTTGTGAACAAGAAAACTGAAAGTCATAGCACTGACCTAGAAAACGAACATAAAATACAATAAAGGAACTTAATTTTGTCCAGTCTTTTCACATCTAAACAGTTTTGAATGAAAAATTTGTTAAAACAAAATACTTCAAATTGATTCTTCTTTTTTCAGAAATGCTTAAGTCTTCAATACAATTTGAGCAAAGTTCACTCACATGTTCGTTTGTGCACATGCCAGTGTGTGCATGTGTTTGCTTTCTGTTACCTCTTAAAGGATTTCTACCGAAATTAAGGTTCAGCTCCCTCTCTGTTCAATAAACATCCGGATGTGTTATCAAGGAAACAGAACGTTTTATAAGCACCTGCTCACATTTGAAATTATGTCTAAACATTCAAAATCAGTGGCACAGGATACAGATGACTGGAAAGCTGAGGACAAGAAATGGAGAGACTAATTGAGAGGGAGAGAGGGATGGGGTAAATGGATGTATGATTGATGTGAGTTGGAGAGAGAGAAAGAGAGGGAAGGGGGAGAGGGGAAGCAACAACAAAAACAGGGGGCAGGCACAAATTGATCCTCACCTTCTTTTTTGTCATTGTGCCTTTGTTTTGGCTCATGGCCCCTCATCATCATCATCATCATCATTATTTCCCCCCTCTCTCTCCCTTTCTCTTTCTTTCTCGTTCTGTCACCACCCCTCTTCCCGCCCCTCTCTGTGACGCTCGCCATGCCAATCAGATCGTAACATGACATTATGGCTCATTATACCTGGGCTGAATGAACGGTCTGCTGCTGGTGGCCAGCCGTTTCAGGTACAATGCAGCGCACAAAGAGAAAGACGTGTAAGAAATGTGCCTCAAAATGTAAATGTTCTGTTTCTTTGTCCTTTTATTTTCTGCATGTCATTTTCATGGCATCCTGACAGAATTGTACGAGGCAGGGCATTATGTAATTTGGGGATACAGGCTTGTAACGCCTAAAGACAGCACTGAGGGAAAGAGATAGCGAGAGGGTGTAAAGAGAAAAATAGAAGCAAAGAAAGGGAGTGAGAAAATGAGAATCATAGGAGAGGGAAAGTTAGAAAGCTCAAGCAGCAGAAAAACATTGTGGTCATCTGCAGTGCGATGAGTCACCTGTAGGCAACACACACACACACACACACACACACACACACACACATGCACAAACTCAAAAGAGACAGGCTTTGCAATCTCAGCCCTCAGCTGTATAGTTACAATGCCATATTGTCTCATAAACTGCATTCACTGAATGCGTCACTTTGTTAAATCTGAAACACAATCTTCTGCTGAATGCACGAGTGAAAAGAAAAACTGATGGAATTTCAAAATCAAAAGGAAACTACAAAATGATTCAACCTTTTAAAGCCTTCCTGGTGAATTATTATTGAGATATCACCCGGATGATTACCATAAACTGTTAAACAAAATGTTAATGAAAGGCAGAAATTAGTCTTTCGATGCTTTACTGCCAGCATGATGTTGCTGCTTTGTTAAATAGTTATGATAAAATCTGTGGATTAAATCAACCATCTGTATCCTGTGTACATATTTCCTTCTGCTACACCCTTCTGCTCCTCCTCTGTTAGCTCGGGCTTGAAAAGGCTGCATCAGATGTGCTGGGATCTACGTGACTAAGTCATTCCACAAAGTTACTTTTCAGAGAGGGAAGGAATCAATCACAAAAATGTCACAATAGAAGAGAAAATCACATTTGATGTTACAATGTCATAAACCAGTAAAACAGCCTATTGAAGTTTGGAAAGACAAAAGAATAAATAAAAGCAAAATAAATCAGGTTCACATGGTTCTGCAGGATGAAAATGGTATGAAATGACTATAAATATATATATTATTCAATACCTTTACTTACTACACTGTAACGTTATCTTGCAAATGTTTGTAA
Organism: Sander lucioperca; assembly: GCF_008315115.2. NCBI lineage: Eukaryota > Metazoa > Chordata > Actinopteri > Perciformes > Percidae > Sander > Sander lucioperca. Next base: position 14,072,892 of record NC_050185.1, on the reverse strand, counting down.
ACACAAAATATTTGCAACCTTCAATTTTGAAAGGTCAATGAGAAACAATATCTTTGTTATGAGAGAAGCCAAAGAGGGAAAAAAAGCAAACCTCACTTGCTCTTTTTGCTTTTTATTTATTTTCACTCATATAATTTAATATGGAATGTGTTGATTTCTTAATCACAAATATCTGCTTCAGCCTCTGACATTTCTTTTATTCAGTGGCAAAGGACTTTCTTGTAAAGCTCTATGTTAAACTGACTCATTATTCATGGCCTGTCAGATAGTGCAAGGTTACTGTAAAACAAAAACAAAGCAGTCATACTGCAGCCTGACAGGAAATGAGGTGAGCTTTCAACAGCAACGTTAGCTAATTTCCAAACGTCAGTCCATTGCTGGGTGGTAACATTATGTTGCTATTTGAATGTGAAATATCTGACTATTGATACCTGCAGCAAAGTGTTTCTGATGGCTGTGTGGCTCATGGCCAGACAAGCATAAGGTTGCTGTTTCCTCCTTGAGGATAAAAAGATGGGAAATAAGGAGCAGATCTTCACTGATTCTAATTCTCTCTGCGCTTAACTCACACTCTCCAGTCCTCCGCCCCCCCCCCCCCCCCCCCCTCCCCCCCCAGCCAGCTTCATCTCTTTTCAAGCCTCATCACCAGCACACAACACTCCCCCTGCTCCGCCCCACCACCTCACTCCCCTCCCCAATTGCCTCCATCCACTTTCATGTCCCTGAACAAGAATGAGATTAATTCAGTCCATTTGTATTAGTAGTAGCTGGTTGTGCTGCTTTAGATTCCCTAACATCAATAAAAAGAAAAAAGTGCGAGCTGCTCCTAGTCGGCCATCTCCTTACACTGTGGAACCTCACTGGTGTGTTCTCACTCTCATGCCTTCAGTTTTTCCTGTGTGAGTATGTTTGCAGCTGTGCGCCTGTGCAAATGTTTTGTGCAAATTATTCTGAGGCACTCTTTTATTCATGGGCATGTGCATCTTTTAAAGCATTTCATTTTGGGAACATTTTAGTTAAGTGCATGCAGCTTTCAGAAGACTGGAAACATTCAGGTGTGAAAGACCACACAGTAGCTATTAGCTTTTTCACAGTGTTGCCATGGCAACACTATCAATGAGAGTACATATTGATTATTAATATTTTGCTATCATCTACTGAGTTGGAAACTTTACATTGTTGAGAAAGCAATGAGAGACGAGTGTAAACGTTTTTTTGTCCAGGTCTCAATAGTTGTCAATATATGACCTGGTCACAACCTTTTTTTAGACTCTGTGGTTGCGACCTTTAACTGTAGAGTCTGACCACGTAGTTGGTCAAACTCTGTACAAACACAATGTGTAACACATGAAAAAACATCCACAAACATCCTGCCCTGGCCCAAGCTCCATTTTGTAAATGCTGAAAAGATGAATCACTCTCTCATACATTTGATCCAAAACCCAATCAGTAGTATTCAAAGGAGACAGAACAAAAAACAGATTTTAAACAATATTAATTATTCTGTGGTTTCTTAGAGCATCAGATTGCTTTATAATAGTAATCATAAACATAATCCCATTACATCTTTGCTCGTTGCAGAGATTTGAAATTTCAAGTAATCTGCAAAAATGCATCAGAAATTTGTGTTAGTGTTAGATCACGTCTTGGAGAATGAAGAAAGGGATCAAGCAACATGTCCATAGAAAGCAAGACAACTGATTGCACTGTATGTTTGTTTTTGTGCATCTACACTTCTCAGATAAGTAACTTTAACAATTGAAACAAGAAAGCAGGAATGGCAGAAGTCTCCATAGTGGACTCCCACTACTAGATTTCCATTTCCCAACAAAATCGTAAGGATTAATATGATCGTAAAATCCATTTTAGCTGTGATCGTAGATTAATGAGTGCCTCCTATCCACCAAACTACAAGCTTCACTGATGTTTTCATTGTTTTTGTTCGGTCTAGTTTTTAAAATCTATATTTTTTAAATTGGTTACTTTTTCCATTAGATTGTTTAAATTCCCAAATAAGTGTATGTGGTTTGCCACATGCAGTTCTATGTGGTTAAGAGTAACATCTGACTTGCAGCAGCTAAAACTATTGAAATTTACTTAAAATGACGCAGTGTATGAATCATAAAGGGCAGCAGCTGAAAGCTCTGACTGTTAGCTGTACAATATAATAAGCTTTGTTAGAACTGTATAGAAAATTGTTAAAAGGAGGTAACCGTTCCTTACGTACCGTACATTTACAGCTAAAATCAATCATATCCTGACTTCATTATAACTCCTCTAACTTTTGGTTGGTGTTGATGCACGTGTAAGTTGTAAGTGTATATGTTTACACACCAGATTTCAAAAGGTGAAAGGTTGTTGTGATGAAGGCCACTAGGATGAGAGATCACTCAAATGTGTGTAGTTAAGATCTATGTGTGCTAAGCGTTTGTTTCCAATCTATCTCCAAAAGCAGATACTGCAAAGTTATTTTTTAGGTTTGATTTAAAGAGCTTTGAGACTTTTCAAGCGCCACAAGCTGCTGATATGTTTAAGGTATAGTGAAGCCAGGTGCTGCTCTCCTCCTGCGATTCACATATCAGATCGAACATCACCCTGCTTCACTTCCTCGGACAAGGAAAAAAGAAAGAAAAAGCTAACTGAAAGTGAGAGAAACAGGTTGTCTTCTCTCCAAGGTCAACCAGCTGCCACAGTCAATGAACCTCTTCAGTCTATGCGTAAACAAATCACAGAATCACCTCCACAAACATTTGTGTGTCATATATAATATAGCCCTTTGACATCATCACATGCCCAACAAAAACACAAAGTCACAGACATAATAACCCCCGTGAGATTAATGGAAGGCTTTTGACTGAGTCATACAAGATGTCCTCAAAAATCTGTTTACAT